>NW_024704765.1:9119087-9279217 GCF_018977255.1 Callorhinchus milii | reverse complement strand
TGCCGAAGGCGGTGACGCTGTAGCCCCCGGCCAGGTGATCGGGGAACTCTGCCAGGTATCGCCACTGCCCCGTCTGAGGGTTGAAGCAATCGACGGTCACCAACTCGTCGCAGTCCTTGTCGCAGCCGCCCACGGACACCAGGATCTCGGCCAGGCCGGTGGAGGGCCGCGGACGCATGCGCTGACACGGGTAGTCGTGCCGGTCGTACTGGCTCGACTGGAAGGAGCGCGCCTCGTGGATCAGCTGCAGGCAAGGCGGGGAGTAGTACACCAAGGATCGCTCTCCACGTAGGCCAGCAGGTAGAAGCGCCGGATGAAGGGCAGCCGGACACGCTGGAACAGCTCCGGCCAGAAGCGCTGCCGGTGCTTGAGGTCGGCCTTGACCCAGCGCAGGGCGATCTGGTAGGCCGTCTCCTCCTTGTCCACGTGCAGGCGGTCGTCACTGACGTACTCGGTGATGCGCTCCCGGGGCAGGGACTCGAAACCCTCCTCCCGCGACAGCTCCACAATGTGCCGCAGGATGAAGCGCTTGGTGTCCTCGGCCAGGCCCCGGCAGGCATAGGCTTCGGCGAACTCCTGCATCTCCAGGCAGTTGTCGACATCGAGCCGCTGCTGCAGGTACGAGCAGCAGGCCTCCTTGACTGAGTGGAACTGGAAGAGGTCCGCGGCCTTGAGGAGCACCTCCACGTTCTCCTCCGTCACCGTCAGCCGCCCGCTGTACGAGAAGTCCACCAGAGCCCCAGCACCTCGGCCGAGACTTGGTGGATCTCCACCCGGTCCATCGAGCTCTCCCGCACTCGCCCGCGAACATGGCCTTGAAGTAGGTGCTGGAGGCCGCCAGGACCGTCCTGTGGCACGGCAGCTCCCTCCCCTCCACTGAGAGGGTCACGTCGAAGAACTTGCGCTCCGCCCGCAGCTCGTTGATGCCCTTCAGGATGTTCAGGGCGTGGGACGGGTCGAAGAAAGGCATGTGCGGGGGCTGGGCCCCCATGCTGGCTCTCTCCATCAGCCCTCACGTCAGGTTCAATTGAGCTGTAATACAACAACAACTTGCATTTATATAGCGCCCTTCACGCAGGGTGGCGACCCGGAGCTCGACAGTGGCGGAGGTGACTGTAGGCACTGTTGACGGGAAAGGTCTTCAGTCGTGACTTGAAGATGGAAAAGGATGCGGCAAGGCGGAGGGATGGAGGGAGAGTGTTTCAGAGTTTCCGGAGTAATACAGAAGGAAACGCATTACCACCATAAGCCTCGCACTCGTGGAGTCCCGTAGATTAGTGGTTAGTGCGCTCACCTCACATTCCCGGCCAGGCAGGGCGAAACCTTAGGAAAGTTTCTGTACTCCACATATACCTCTGTTTACCTAGCAGTAAGGTAGTAAACCGGTTGTTAACCGATTGGTGGATCACATTCCTGGGGATAATAATCCCTCCAAAAAACAATTTAAATAAAAATTTGGTCACTCAATCCATGACTGTTCGTGGGAACACTGCTGTGCCCAATTGTGCAAAATATAAAATTGTGCAAACTGTGCGCAAAATATACAGTCAATTCACTTTACAGTATATTCTGTGAAGCGCTTTGAGACGTCTCAAAAAGATGTGAAAAGCGCTATATCAAATGCAAGGATTATTATTACTATTAATTGGCTGCCGGGTTTCGCCCACAAAATACTCAGTCAATCCACTTTACAACAACAACAACTTGCAGTTATACCACGCCCTTCACGCGGGGCAGCCTCCTGGAGTCTTTGTGAAGCGCAATTCACTCTGAAGCCCTTTGAGATGTCTCAACGTTATATCAAATGCATGGATTATTATCAATATAACTGAGCCAGGTTGGGAGGGAGTGGGGAAAAACAAGAACAAATAAGGTCTTCAGGGTCACTGAAGGGCAAGTACAAAGTAATGGAGCGGTTATATATACGCGCTGGTCAGAGGGGAAAACAGAGCCACGTATTTAACCTAAAATCCATCTCCTGCCAACAAATTCACAAGAGGAGGCTTGTAAACACATAACAGCAGCCCGTGCCAGAGTGACCAACAACAGCAGCAGAAACTCTCCTCTCACACAAATTCTAAGGGTGGGGGAACCCTTTCAGAGACATGAGGACAAACCCAAACTTTTTAAATCACCCCCCCCCACCCCACCCCCTGACTCACACTCACTTAGCAGCTTAACACTCACCCCAGGCTCCTGTTAAGAATGTCTGTCCACTGAATAGGGGCCTGGATAGAAAGCAGCCAGTGCCTGGCCTCGAGAGGGAATATGTTGCGATAGATTTCACCGCCACAGCAGGTTGTTCTGACTCCCCAACACGGCTCACTCACTCTCGTCCTGATTAAGATGATCTGTTCGCATGGTGCAAAGCCCTCAGAAATTCCCTCCTCCTCCTTCTCCTCCCTCCTCCTCCTCCTCCTGCTCAAAACAGCTTCGCGTTTCAAACCACTGACAGGAAGCTGCGTTGGGTTGCTGTCACGTCTATAAATAAACAAGGAATGGCAGGAATGCAGCTCAGTGACCCACTCACACTCACAACCACTAACACTACCAGCCCAGAGTGCCAGTCACGGCCGAACCCAGCCCAGCCCAGCCCAGGGCCAGCGTCACAGCTCATTGAGTTACTGCACCAAATCAGTCACAGCCCTCATCACCTCCTGCTCTGTGTTGAGCTTCTGATCTCAGCTGGAGCTGCAGTTGGCGCTATACTTGGTCTCAGGGTTAGGGAGAGAGGGGGATGGGGGCTAAGAGAGGGGAGAAACAGTCTGTGTTCGTGCTGCTAATCCGGTCGAAGGCTATGACAGGAGATCTGGGCAGAAACACTAGCTGATTCCCGTCACTGCACTTGACATCAGTTACTGTAGAAAATACTTCCTTGGTAACAAGACACAATAAAAATGCAAGTTCTTTCTGAAGACTTGAAGTTTTACAATTTGACAAGCGTTTATAGACATTTGTATATATATATGTGTTTATGTTCTTTCTTCATCTTCAGAACACACAGTCTTGGCTCAATACAATAAATCCTGTGAAGTGCTTCGAGACGTCCTCCCGAAAACATGAAAGGCGTTATATCAAAGGTAAGAATTATTATTGTTGTTGTTATTTCTTTGCTGTGCGCAATTGACTGCCGCGTTTCGCCCACAAAATAGTCAATTATATCCAACGTATTCTGTGAAGCGCTTTGAGACGTCTCAATGGCGTGATAAGGCGCTACATCAAATGCAAGTGTTATTAATAATAATAATTATTATTATAAGGTTTGGCTGTTGAAAACAGATGATCTGTGCATCTCAAACTGACTGGCACAGACTTTACCGCACAGGTTGAACGTACGCAGTACCACACCAGACAGCGCCCACACGGGCACGGAAGTACACTTCACCCACGAGACACAGCGCTACAAATTGCAAAAGTAACTTGCCTTTGTGTGGCCCCCTTCACACAGGGCAGCGTCTCAGAGCACTAAACAGCGGTGCAGCCCGATGCCGGGCCGGTTGGGGACAGGGGGAAGAAGGTGACCATAAGGTCTTCAGATGTGATCTAAAAGAGGGGAAGGAAAGGGCACAGCGGAGGAGGGGTGAGGGAGAGAGTTCCAAAGCCTGGGGGAGTAAATGGCTAAAAGCAGTTTGTAATTATAGTAGTTGCAAAGGTGCCAACAGTGCTCTGGTACATCAGCTGTGACCTGTGTGTGGACAGTCACAGACAGACAGACAGACAGACAGAGACAGACAGACACAGACAGACAGACAGACCAAACTGCACCCCCCCACACACAAGTCTGCATCGGTTAATGTATATCGAAAGACGAACTCTGTAGTCGAATAGATTCCATCATTCCAAGGTACCCGTTACTGTGCCATTTAATACTGAACCAAAACGTGGGGGGGGGGGGGGAGGGGAGAGAAATCGCTGTGTGAGGAGGGCCTTGAGATGGAAACCAACTTTGATTCAGTTTGGGGTTTAGAAACACCAGAATTGGGCTTAAACAGAGGCGATCTGCCCACTGTCCCTCTCTGTTGGGAGGGAGGGAGGGAGGGAGAGGTGGTGGTGGTGATGTCTCAGCCCTTATAGAGCCAGAGAAAAGACCCACGTCCTCCCCCCCCCCTCCCCAACCCCAACCCACTGCACACACTGAGATGACATCAACCACCGCTGAGCCGCCCCACGTTGCTATTATAATAAAAGCCTTTGTCGTTTCCCCCCAAACCTACGTACACTCGTCCCGGACACCTCAATAGCAACTTAACGCCAACAATAAATAGCTTTAGATTGAACACCAGGTGGGGGGGGGACGAGAAGCGTCTGTCTGTCTGTGTCTGTCTGTCTGTGTGTGTGTGTGTGTGTGTGTGTGTGTGTGTGTCGGGGGGGGGACAGAGGACAGATTGCGAGTCCATCCTCAGCTCCACACAGCAACTTGCGATGTCAATTCAAGGCGACGTTAGAAGGAGGTGTAGGTCCCTCACATTTAGAGGTCTGTTGCTCCCTTTCACTCTCTCTCTCTCTCCCCTCTGCCTCTCTCTTTCTCTCTCACCCCCTCCCCCTCTCTCTCTCTCCCTCTTTCTTCCTTGTAGGGAGAATTCATCCCCACCAACGTGTGGAATCCGCTCTTACTCACCCCCAAACCAGACCAGGATCACAGCAGCTCCTCCGATCGCCACATCTCTGCTTGTGTTTTTTGGGGGTTGGTGTGTGTGTGTGTGGGGGGGGGGTGTGTGTGTGGGTGGTTGTGTGTGTGTGGGGGGGGGTGTGTGTGTGGTGGTTGTGTGTGTGTCTGGAGGCTGTCAGGAAAACAAAAGAGAGTGGTAATAATATTATTTATATCTTTATATACGCATAAACTTCTTGCAAATTTGCTGCTTGCAACTATTTGGAAGGGGGCAGGACGATCACTTGTACAGCCTTCAGGACTCAACCACAGAGAGAGAGAGAGAGAGAGAGGTGATGGGGGGGTTGGTGGTGGGGGGGGAGACAGAGACACACACGTTTTAATCGCAAATATTGGGTGCAAATTACAGACAGACGGGGTTTTGTTGTGGTGGAGTGGGTCCTGTTAGATGTGCGTGACTGTGGGGGCACAGGCATGGGGGGGGGGAGTATTTGTTGTCGGTACAAATATAACGAGATATATATCCTCTCCACCCCCCCCCCCCCATCACCACCACACCCCCTCCAGGCTGAGAGGAGGATGGCTCAGTCCTCATTAACATGAGGATTAGGAGCTGACATCAGGGTTACATTGTCACATTCGGATCAAAGGGACGGTATCAATTTTTATTATTATTTGATTTCATTTACATGGACTCTGGATGTGATTTTTTTTTCTCTCTTTGGGCTTTTGTTTGTTGTTCAAACAAATTCTACGGTTATTTGCTTGGGAGGGAGGGAGGGAGGGAGGGAGGGGGGGAGGGAGGGAGGGAGAGAGGGTGGGGTGTATGTGTGTGTGTGTGTGTGTGTGGAAGGGGGAGGAGAGAAAGAGAGAGAGAGAGAGAAATATAGAAAGAGAGATATAGAGGAGAGAGATAGAAAGAGAGAGGGAGAGAGAGGGTTGAACGCATCTGATGTAGGAGAATATTTTTGACACACACACAGGACAGACACATCGAATCGCCAGGGGATCGTTTCCAAAGGTAAAAAGCACGAATTTTATTAAAACAACCGCAAATTTCATTTAATCTCTTCTCTCCCCTGTTTTAAAATGTTATGTTTCTTTGATTTCCTCCCCCCCCTCCCCCCCCCCCCCCCCTCACCACCCCCCAACTTTCTGTTACAGCTTTTCTCTGGGGTTTGTGTGTGTGTGTGTGTGTTTTATTTGAGAATGATCTGGGACTCGAGTTGTATTATTTTCTGCTTCCATTTCAGAGAGAGGGGGGAAGGGGGTGGTGGAGGGGTGTGGGGGGTGGGGGAGGAAGGTTAGGGAGGTGGGGGGGGGGTCAGAAATGGTTAACATTAAACTAAACGAGAAAGGCAGCGTTTATGAGTGTTTTTTTAGACTTAAATGAAGGTGTGTGTCCATTTCACTGCTGGGGTCTTGATGATTTTTCGCTCCACGCCGCCCTGATCTCTTCTCTCTCTCTCTCTCCCTCCCTCCCTCCCTCTCTCTTCTTTCTTCACTCTCTCTCTCTCTTCCTATTGCAACCGATGTGTAAATGCTTCTCGCTTCGATTCGAGGTCTTTTTTTAAAAAATATATGTATATTTATATAAAGGAAAAGGGAGTTTGGGCAAATCGTGGAGGGGAAAAAATGGGGGAGAGGGGGAGAGAGAGAGGAGAGAGAGGAAGAGGGTGGAATGGGTAACTCTGAAGTTTAATGTGACTCTCCAACACCCCCAGCTCTGGAGAGAGAGATCTATCTATCTTTCTCTCTCTCTCTCCCCCCCCTCTCCCTCACCCTCCACCCCCTCCCTCCCTCCCCCTCCCTTCCTCCCTCCTCTCTCACTCCCTCCCTCCCTCCTCTCTCACTCCCTCCTCTCTCACTCCCTCCCTCTCTCTCTCTCACCCTCTCTTCTCTCTTCCAAACGCTTCATGAAAAGTGAAATCTAAATGGTTTTTTTCTCTCCTTCTCCCCCCGTGTCTCCCTTTTCCTTCTCGGATAAAAAAAAAGAAATGGACACTGCTGCGAACTCAACTTTCGACTCAGAGGTAAGAGTTGTTTCCCATATTTCTTTAATGTTAAAAAATATAGGTGTTTATCAGTGTTTACAGGGAGGGGGTGGGTGGTGTGTGTGTGAGAGAGTGTGTGTGAGTGTGTGTGTGGTGGGGTTTGGGGTGGGGGGTGGGGGGGTGTGGAAGTCAGTCTTTTGGTCTGAAAAAAGGGGAAAGAGATGATTGTAATTTTCTTGGTAAGACATGAAATGGTTATTTTCTGGTTAGATTCTCCCTGGCGCTGGGGTTGGATTTCATAACCCCACAGCTCTCTGATTACAGTTTTGCGCCATCTTGCTTGATTTTTTTAAACATTAGATTTCTTTTAAATCCCTTTTTTTTCCGGCTGCCCCCCCCCCCCCCACACACACACACACAACCCCCCTCCCTCCCTAATGGGGTGGGTGGGGGGGGGGAAGAGGGGGTGAGAGAGAGAGAGAAGGGGGAGAGTTGTGTGATCCTGATCTGTCCATGATCGTTAGTACAGTACTTGTGCTTACCTTACACTGGAGAGAGAGAGGGAGTGGGGGGGGGGGGGCATTATAACCCTTTAAGTTACTGTCTTGCCCCCCCCCCCTTTCAAGGGTCTTGTCTGCCTCTCACAGGTCCCAAGTCCTGGTGTGTGTGTGTTATTTTTATATATATATAATAAATATTCGCCATCTTGCCTGGATGGCGAGCAGTCCCCCCCCCCCCCCAACACACACACACACACACACACACACACAGAAGCTAATGATCTATTTTCGAGGCGGATCGTTCACCAAAGCCATTCCAACCTCGCGAAACCCTATCCTTTTCTCTCTCTCCCTCCCTCCCTTGATTGTTATTTTAAAGTGTGCACTTTGTTAAAAGATCATTGAGATGTGTGTGTGTGTGTAAATACACATATAAACCATTGACGATACAGTATTCCCAAATCACAGGCAAATAAGTGTTGAACTATGGTGAGAGAGCTGGTGAATGCTTTTACTGGGTTAACACCGATCTTTCTCTCTCTTTCTCACACACACACACACACACTCTGGCCTTTTGTTACTGTCTTTATGTAGATACTATACTGTGTGCAATGTAGTCCAGGGACTGGGCTGAACGCTGGTTAAAATGGACTTAATTTCACGTTGGTGTGTGTGTGTGTGTGTGTGTGTCTTGTGTGTGCGTATATAACGCTGTGTGTGTATCTCGTGTGTGTATAACTGTGTGTGTGTGTGTATGACTGTGTGTGTATGACTGTGTGTGTGTGGCTGTGTGTGTGTATGACTGTGTGTGTGTGTGACTGTGTGTGTGTGGCTGTGTGTGTGTATGACTGTGTGTGTGTGTGGCTGTGTGTGTGTGTGTGTATGACTGTGTGTGTGTTTGTGTGTGTGTGTGGGTGTGTGTGTGGCTGTGTGTGTGTGTGTGTATGACTGTGTGTGTGTGTGTGTGGCTGTGTGTGTGTGTGTGGCTGTGTGTGTGTATGACTGTGTGTGTGTGTGTGTGTGTGTGTATGACTGTGTGTGTGTGTGTGGGTGTGTGTGGCTGTGTGTCTGGGTGAAGGCTAACCCGGGGAGAAATGTCTTCCTGTGTGTTTGCGAGGTTTCGTTGTTAGCAATTCGTGTGTTGAAATCAGGTTATTATTCCCTTTCTCCCTTTGCCGTGTGATAGTGCGGGTGGACTGACTGCTGGGGGGGGGGGGGGGCTCCAGCTTCTCTGTGTGTGGGGGCGCGGGGGTAAAGAGAGGGGTGGGTGGTGGATAGAGAGAGCGGAGTGGGGTGGGGAGGGTGAGAGAGGAGAGGTGACGTACAGAGATGGGGGTAGAGAGAAAGAGGGGGGGATCAGAGAGGGGGAACGTAGAGAGAGAGAGAGACGGGGTAGATCGAGAGAGCGGGGGGCGGGGACGTACAGAGAGAGAGGGGGGGTAGAGAGAAAGGGGACGTACAGAGAGAGAGGGGGGTAGAGAGAAAGAGGGGACGTACAGAGAGAGGGGGGTAGAGAGAAAGAGGGGACGTACAGAGAGGGGGGGTAGAGAGAAAGAGGGGACGTACAGAGAGGGGGGGTAGAGAGAAAGAGGGGACGTACAGAGAGGGGGGTAGAGAGAAAGAGGGGACGTACAGAGAGGGGGGGTAGAGAGAAAGAGGGGACGTACAGAGAGGGGGGTAGAGAGAAAGAGGGGACGTACGGGGGGGTAGAGAGAAAGAGGGGGGACGTACAGAGAGAGGGGTAGAGAGAGGGGGGCACGTACAGAGAGAGGGGGTAGAGAGAGAGGGGGGGAGAGAAAGAGGAGGGGTAGAGAGAGAGAGGGGGGACGTACAGAGAAAGGGGGGTAGAGAGAAAGAGGAGGGGTAGACAGAGAGAGGGGACGTACAGAGAGAGAGGGGACGTACAGAGAGGGAGAGGGGACGTACAGAGAGAGGGGGGGCACGTACAGAGAGGGGGGTAGAGAGAAAGAGGGGGAACGTACAGAAAGGGAGTAGAGAGAAAGAAGGGGGACGTACAGAGAGGGGGGTAGAGAGAAAGAGGGGGGACGTACAGAGCGAGGGGGGACGTACAGAGAGAGAGAGAGGGACGTACAGAGAGAGAGGTGGGGGGGGGGGTAGAGAGAAAGAGGGGAACGTACAGAAAAGGGGGACGTACAGAGAAGGGAGTAGAGAGAAAGAAGGGGGACGTACAGAGAGAGGGGGTGTGTAGAGAGAACGAGAGGGGGACGTACAGAGAGAGGGGGGGGGTAGAGAGAAAGAGGGGGGACGTACAGAGAGAGCGGGGGGGGGTAGAGAGAAAGAGGGGGACGTACAGAGAGAGCGGGGGGGTGTAGAGAGAAAGAGGGGACGTACAGAGAGAGCGGGGGGGGGGGAGAGAGAAAGAGAGCTGGGGGGTAGACAGAGAGGGGGGGTACAGAGAAGAAATGGGGATGACCGTATGTAGAAAATATACATTGATTCCATCATCCCACCACCACCATCCCCACCCCCCTTCCCCCCCCCCCCCCCCCCCGCAACACACAAACTGCACCTTATAACTTCACTCACATGAGTTCAACCTCCCATCGTGCCTCGATGACTTCATGTGATTTCCAGTTAGTTTGGGGGAGGGAGAGAATCTCTCTGTTTCTTACCCTGTGTTGTTCACTCAGAGCGTGCTTTATTACCCTGGTTATTCACTGATTTGGCTACTACCCAAACATTGACATGTCCGGGGAAGCACGAATTGGCATAGCAGTTGATTCCGTGTTTCAATCAGTGCCTATTGGGTTTGGAGTGGCGAGCAGGGTGGATGTACAGTTAACACTACACAAACGTCCAGCAAATAACTTGACATACTTTTTTTGAGGACTGGGGGGAAACTTCCATTTTTTTTCCATGGAGGACGTTTTCCTCAACGGTGTCTTAATCCTCTGGAGGACAGGCGCCCTTCAATTTCGGGTGAGGGGGGTGGAGGGGAGTGGGAGGAAAAGAAGCCAATCTTTGGAGGATGAAAGCTCTTCACCCCTGAACGAATTGTCAGTAAGTAAGTAACCGTCATGGCCAGTTTCAATGTAGAGAGATTATTTTAAGACATCGATGTCGACGTCCTCGCTCCCCTCTGACCGACACAGTCCGAAGCATGTTCAGTTCTCTTCCTGTGCTCACGGTTGTAACCTTTTCTGCCAATTTTGTTTCCCTCCACAAAAAAAACCCTTTTCCAGTTACCCTCCCCCACCACCTCCCCCTTAAATTATTTTACCGACAAGGGGCAAATGTAAAGACTAGCGTCGTGACATTCCACGTTCTAGCGGTGCCTTCGCTCGCGGTAGGGAGATCCGCACTTGATGGTCGTTTGATACATGGACCAGCGCCTTTTTTTTTGGACTGGTGTCGTGGCCGGGAATGACGGGATGGTCTCCTTGGTGCGGGGCGGGGACGGGGGGAACGGGGGGGGGGGGGGAGAGGGGAATCGTCAAAGCGGGACAAAAGCAAAAACCTTGTTTCTGTGAAACTTTGTATACGTGTATATCGGAAACTATTTTGTAAATAAAGATTTAACTATTGGTATTTTAACGGGTTTAAAAAGTTTTAATTTCTGACGCCCGGTGCTAATCAGTGGGGTGTTTTTTTTTCTCTTTAATTTGTGTCGGTCGGGGTGAAGGGCAACCAACTGTGTGCGACGGGGCGTGTGGGGCTCACCGTCGATAGTGATTAAGGAGCAGGGACGTGGCTCAGAAGATAACGGAAGGTGAGGTTAAAGGCTAAGGTTAAACGCCTAATAATAATCCCTCCAAAAAACAAAACAATAATAAATTGGTCATTTTCAACCCACGACTGTTTGTGGGACATTGCTGTGCGCCATTGGCTGCCGCGTTCGCCCACAAATATACAGTCACTTCACTTTACAGTGTGTTCTGTGAAGCGCTTTGGGACGTCCTCCCGACGTGAAAAGCGCTGTATCAAATGCAAGGATTATTATTATTATTATTAAGGTCTCGGGAGACGGACCTTATTGCCATTATAATTATCCTCACGTTTGATACAGCGCCGTTTCCGTGCCGTTGCGACGTCTCGAAGCGCTTTGCGGGAAATAATGACGACGGTGATAACCATAATAATAATAATTGGGTCCAGTCAATTCGGGGCTATGTGGGGTCGTGGCTGTGGCGGAATGCACAGTCACTACACCTGACGGTATATTCCGTGGAAGCGCTTTGAGACGTGATCGGGGCCTTATATCAAATGCAAGTATTACTCTCATCATCATCATTGTTATTATTAGTATTATTATTATTATTGAGTGGGTCTCAGAGAAAAAAAATCCCCTGGCTTTTCCCGCCAAAACCCTGGCGGCGGGCGTGGCAAACGTCGCCCGTGATGTCACGGCGCAAAGGTACGTCGCCCGCGTGGCGGCGGCGGCGGTGGGGGGGGGGAGGGGTTGGCGACGTCATCACGTCAAGGCCGCGCTCACGGCGGGGAGGCAGCGCTCGAGCTTCACCCGATGCGGTTTATTATTTTAACTCTCCCTTCGCTTCACAAGGACTTTTCGCCTCAAGAACCGGCTCCGGTGGCCCCCCCTCTCTCCCCCCCCCTCCACCCACCGCCACCGGAGAGGCCTGTGAGGAGGGTCTGGCTGTGACGGCGAGCGCCGGGAGGGCGAGTGCGGCCGCTGTGAGCGGGGCCCGCGGGCGTCGCCGCCGCCGCCATTATTGTGGGGGGCAAAGCGGCGCAGGCGCACAAGCGACATGCCCAAGTCATGTGCTGCCTACAACTGCACCAACAGACAGAGCAAGAACAGGGGCCTGACCTTCCACAGGTGAGCCTCACCCCCCCACCCCTCACACCCCCCCACACACACACACACACACACACCCACCCCTCACACACACCCACCCCACACAGACACCCCCCCACACACACACACACCCACACACACCCCCACACACACACCCCCACCCCACACACCCCCCACACACACACACCCACACACACAACCACACACACCCCCACCCCACACACACACACCCCCCCCCCACACACACACCCACACACACACACCCCCCCCCACACACACCCCCACCCCCCACACACACCCACAGACACCCCCCCACCCCCCCCCACACACACCCCCCCACCCCACACACACACCCCCACAGACACACCCCCACACACACACACCCCCACACCCCCACACCCACCCCCCCACAGACACACACCCACACACACACACCCCCACACCCCACCCCCCCCCCCACACACACCCGCACACCCCCACACACATCCCCCCCCCCCCCAAGGCCTCAGTGGCGAGTTATCTGGAGCGGCGATTTAGGAGTGTGTATAAATACATTAAACCCTGTGGCCGGGATATTGATAGCATGATGATGGTGGTGGGCGGGGTTGAGTTATACTGTGTATACTACTGCTACTAACAATAATAATCCTCGCATTTGATGTAGCGCTTTTCACGTCTTCTCGACGTCCCAAAGCGCTTCACAGAATATGCTGTAAAGTGAGTTGACCGTATAATTGTGGGTGAACGCGGCAGCCAATTGCGCACAGCAGCGTCCCACAAACAGTCATGTGTTTAATACTGTTTAATATATGGTGTGCTATAGTGATATAATATACACTGTCACTATACTGCTTACTGTGCACTGTATTACTGTTCGCAAAGTGAATATTGCGTTCACCTGCACTACATTTTGCAGTGAATGCTGTGAAGTGCTTTAAGACGGTTCGATGATGCGGCATTGGCTCTATATCAATGCAAGGCATTTATTAACATTCAGTGTAATATTTATTTATTAACATACAGGGTAATATGGTATCAGAGTATGAACTGACCTTTCACAAATAACACCCAGCACCTTATATAATATTATAGATATATTCAGTACAGTGTAAAATGTCATTTTAATTATTGTTTCATTCCCTGATTGGCTTTTCTCTTTGCACAGATTTCCCTTCAGCAAGCCCGACCTCTTTGAAGAATGGGTGAACAATGTAGGGAGGGCAGAATTCCAACCGACCCAGCACACGGTAATCTGCTCCGAGCACTTCAAACTGGAGTGTTTCAACACGTGGGGCAACCGGAAAAATTTGAAGCACAATGCAGTGCCCACAATCTTTCACTACCCAGATACCATGAAGGTACAGAGTTGACTCAGATTAAAAGGAGTATCTTATGTCAGGGTGGTCCAACCTTTTGGCTGCTAAGGGCCGGGTGCCCTGTTTGAGAAATGTCTGCGGGCTGCATAAGCAATATTTTTGGGTTTCCCTACCAGAAACATAACAGAACATTTACGATTTGTGGAGGGAGTGGATGGGCCAGATGAAATGGCGGGTGTGGGGAGGGTGGGTGGCGGATGATACCAGCCTGTGGGTCAGATGCGGCCCATGGGCCGCCAGTTGGACTGCCTTGTCTTATTGCAGTAGTAGAACTTGATATCCACACTGATTGGGTCTGGCCCACTGTAGATATGAAGAGCATGGGTATCATGTCTATGTGTGGTATGTAGTATATCTGTAACTTTGTGCTTCTGAACTGTATGTGTATGTCTTTCCATCACCTCCGGAACATCGCCAGACTACGGCACTACCTCACCCCTCACGCTGCTGAAACCCTGGTCCACGCCTTTGTCACCTCAAGGCTGGACTATGGGAACTCTCTCCTCGCCGGCCTTCCCGCCACCTCCCTCCACAAGCTGCAGGTCATTCAGAACTCTGCAGCTCGTGTACTGTCCCGCACCAGACACCGCGACCACACCACACCCACCCTCGCTCGCCTCCACTGGCTCCCCATCCCCCAGAGGATCGATTTCAAGATCCTCATCCTCACCTACAAGGCCATTCATGGCCTCGCTCCCTCCTACCTCTCCAACCTACTATCCCCCTACCTACCTGCCCGTACCCTCCGTTCCTCCGGCTCTGGTCTGCTCCACGTCCCCCGCCCCAACCGCCCTACCATCGGTGGTCGGGCCTTCAGCCTCTCAGCCCCGAGGCTCTGGAACTCCATCCCCCAGTGCCTTCGCCGCTTCCTCTCCTCCTTCAAGGCCGGTCTCAAAACCTTTCTCTTTGACCGAGCCGTCAGCTCCCCTCTCGACTCTCTTCCCCCTCCTCGCTCCCTCCCTCCCCTCACCCTGACCATTTCCCCCTGCTCGGATCCTGACCCAACTGTGCAGCGCCTTGGGACGTCCTCCTGACGTGAAAGGCGCTTTATAAATGGAATCTTGTTGTTGTTGTTTCTGTCTGTCTGTGCCTATTTCTGTGTTTGTGTATGTGTGTCATATATACTTTCTCTCTTCCAGATATAAATAAATTATATATTTTAGTAAAGAGTGTTGTTACGTAAACCAACTTCTATAAATTAAATATCTTGCATTCCATTCTGTCGCTCTCTGTTATAGACTTGCCTACATAGTGATGATACTTGTTCTTTTCATTCTTCCCGCAGAAACCCCAGGCCAGGAAAAAATTAAAATTGACAAGTGAAATCAAAAGCAAGATTGAAGTGACTGAGGAAAGAATTGAAACGGTGAATACATATCCTGTGATTTGTGGTGGAGCGTCATACACCAGAGAGTATCAGAGCATTGGCTCACGCTCACAATTCTCTGCTGAGCTTCTGTAGGGAGGTGTTGAATACTTAAAAATCCACCTGAACAGGCAGATAGGACATCAGTTAAGTGTCTCATTGTAAGGATGGTGTCTCTGTCTCTCTGACAATGCAAGGCTCCCCCCTGCCCCAGAATAGCACTGGAAAAGTAAACCCATCTCACTTTGAGGTGAGATTAAATTAATAGTGCAATAAGTTTTGAATGATGCTAAAACAACTAACATTAAATATCTATTAAATTCCTTCAGGGTTATGATGTATTATTGTAAGCGGAGAAATACCCTACTGCAGAAAAATCATTTGAATTTTTTTAATTATAAAAAAAATTATTGGCACTCCAAAGCAGGACTTGGTGAGCACTCAACAACAACAACAACTTGCATTTATATAATGCGCCTTCACGCGAGGAGAGTCTCGGAATGCCATTGTTAGGATGAGATGTTAATCCGAGGTTCAGGTGGATGTTAAAGACACTATTCAAAAGAGAAGGGAGTTTCTCTCAGTGTCCTGACCCAACAGCCCTCCAGATAATTAGCTGCCGATTTCACCCACAAAATATACAGTCAGTTCACTTTACAGTTTATTCTTTATACAATGCAATATCAAATCCAAGGATTATTATTATATTCTGTGAAGCGCTTTGAAACGTCTCAACAGCTGTATGAAGCGCACCAGGATGCTACCCCGCGTGGAGAGCGCTATATAAATGCAAGTTGTTCGCGTTGTGGGGAATTTGCTGTGTATATATTATTTGGCTGTCGTGTTTGCCTACAAATACACTTGACAGCGCTTTGTGTTCTCTTCAAATGCAGGCTGATTATTATTGTGAAGTTGTTTTCTTTCTGTTGGTCAGTTGCCCACAGTCAACCCAAGTCGAGTGGAGGAAAAGGCACCGGGGCGGAATCCTGGGGGAGCTCCCTGTTTCGAGGGAGCTGAGGACCACACCTACGCCGCCACCAACCTGGGCATCATGAAGAAGAGGCTGTACACGGCGCTGGAGCAGAACGAAAGGCTCCGCAAGAGGCTGAAGGTGAAGCAGGAGGAGATGAGGAAAATGGTGAAGAAATGGCAGGCCTTGAAGGACGAGCTGGAGGAGCTGAGAGCCAGGGACCTGTCACCTGGCTGCGAGACGTACGTGGTGGAGATAAACCAGCTACAAGACTGCTTAGAATAAAAGTGCTGCTGTGGAGAGAGAGAAGCCGGTGAGTACAGGAGTGGGGGGGTGGGGGGAGAAGGGCATTTGTGTGTCCTGACAACAATCCTGCTACGTGCAAACACTGGACACCAAATTATGTGTGAACAACGAAAATTAAGACTGAGGAAGGCAGAAAAGCCAAAAAAAATGATTGTTGTTTCACGTTGACTCCCTCTTGGGCAGATTCAAATGATCCATTCTCAAGCTGTGGCAAAAACGAAGGACCCACTTTGTCACAGTTTGTACTTGCCGAAACCACCGAGTTAGTCCAAGGAAGGGGGTTTACAGCTGCAAAAGTTAAAACGTTCAACAGGAACCACGTTGAAAGGAATTCTGGACCCTGGGCCAAATGGTTTGGTCACATGGTTGCCGTAAGCAATTCTAGGAATCTCCTTCTTGGTGACAATCTTGTACCTTTGAACTTCAACACACACACTTTATAAAGATAAGGCCTCAATGCTTCGAACATGTTCTTGGGGTGAAAGAAGCTACGCTGCATTAACCGTGAACTTATTTCCTTTTTGTATTGATGCGCAGATGAAGAATTGCTGTAAGCAGCTGTACTCTTGCTGTGTGGAAAACGCTCGAGTTACACTTCAGTCCGGGTTACGCAATGTAATGCACTTTAATTGTGTGCTTCCGATTTAAGTTTCGGGTGTTTGATCTGTCTGAGCAACATTGAGACGCTATTGTACGCCAGTGTGGAATCGATGCCTCTTGATATCACTTTATAAAAGCAGAGACATCTGCACTCCATCTCATTAACACTGCAGGCTCCGTATGTATCTTCAGTTAAAGCCGTGCCTTTCGCCCTTCTCTAAAAGCAAATTTTAATCCTCTGTTTATAACTTTCTAAAAAATAATGAATTCTGTTATTTTGACCTGACTCTCCCTCTTGGCCATTCCCTTCATTTCACAATCTCAGGCCCACTGCACGACTTTCTCCTCCGTCCCAGCATCAGTGGCTGAGCTATCAGCCACCTTCCCATTCCACATGCTTGATCTTGCTGTCTTTAAACCTCTTGAACAAGTCTACTTGTTGACTGTATCTTGATCACATTCGCCTTACTCTTTCTTCCTGAAGAAAGGATCTTGCTTTGGAGTCCACACCAACCAGCAAATTGTCCTGCAAATAATAATAATTCTTGCATTTGATACAGCGCCTTTCACGTCAGGAGAACGTCTCAGAAGTGTTTCACTGTAAAGTGTAGCGACTGAAGACCACTTCACAGCCTTTTGGCTGAGATCAAGTGTAACTAATTTCAACTCGGTTTGTTATGGAAGTTGATATAGTGCAAGAGGAAATATGGAGGTGATTTATTGACTTGGTACAGCATGGAGATTAACTGGCTTCCCTTTTGGCAGCAGGGAAGTTAGTGTGAGAGGGTGGATTGTGGTAATGACTTTGTTGTTTGAGATGGACAGAGCTGGACTGCGATTCTCATACAGCAATGGTGGCCAAGCCCTGGCCTGAAGTCGCCGACCAGTCCAGGGGAGTCCGTTCAAAATCAATGCCTTGTTTCCAGTAGCTACTGAGCAGCCAAATGAAGAAATGTTCAATCAAGAACATTGATTTGGTTGGTCACCACTGCCATCCAGTGTGTGTGCGTGGTTATGTCATTGAACTGCTTCAGAATGATCTAATAAAATGGAGCAAAGACGGTGTGTGTGTGTGTGTGTGTGTGTACGTGCTGTGGAGGGAGGAAAGTGAGTGCGATTGAAAACAATTATCTCTTCCAGCATTGTAACATGGGGTTGGGGAGGATGGGAGAGATGTGGGCAGAGGCCTTGTGTCCCTCAGTCTGGGCTGATTCACCCACGGGTCCCAGAGGTCCAGTCCAGTCAGACTGCCTTTCTTCCACAGCAAGCCTTCCAATATCTCATCACTGTAATCCTCGAGAGAAAGCCCAACCCTCCCTTCGATCCTGGTAATGATTTTATTTTATTATATCAATAGTATCTGGTTTTATTCTTTATTGTACATCAAATAGATTTAATAAAACTCAGTCTTCTGCCAGGAAAGGCGCTGCTTAGTTGAGGTTCCACACTCTCACACTCTGTTGGATCAGGTAGTGCTTCACAGTGACCCGGGTCATGTGGCAGCATCTAGTGCCCGTCCTTTTGTGTGTTGACCATTGAATGACCTGTAAAAGCATTTTAAATCTTCTATACATGGAAAAGATCTCTTTCCCTCCTCTCTCTCTCTCTCTCTCCCACCCCCCCCACCCACAAAACTCTTACATACATAAAAATCATATGTGCATTTGTGTTAAATTTAATTTATAGGAGAAGTTGTTTAGCAGCTGGTCTGTGTTCAAGTCAAGTCCAAGCCCAGATGACTGTCCACGTAGGATTCCCACTTGTTCATCCGTCCACGTCAACTCTGTGAGCTGTGGAGAGAAACACGGGCATTGCTCTGACATGGACACACCACCAAAGTCTTGTCCTGTTTCCCGCTGTATAACACGATCTCACCAAGAATTTAAATTTACACTTGCCTCCTGCACTTCTGCTCACCTCCCACCCACCCCACCCCCCAAAGGCTGAATCTCTCCCCTCTCCCCACCCAGCCACAGAATTTTTTTTTATGATTCGTCACTTTGAAACATCTCAAAGCACTTCATGGTAATTACTATTCAAGTACGGCTGGTCTTGTGGGCAAAGATGGCAGCTTCTCGGCACACAGCAAAGTCCCAATATAGCTGACGGCCAGGACATCGTGAGAAATCCATTCTCCCTCCCATTTACTGCTTTACATGGACTGTTACTTACATTGCTTGGGTTACTTACATTGCTTGGGTATTCTCAGTGATTCGGCATTCCCCGTCATGACTTGATGCAAAACTCCTCGGAACAAATAAATCACCTTCAAACTCTTCTCTTCTCCGACACACGGGTCGTAAAACCCCGGCAGGCCAGACTGTGAGAAACAGCCACATAAAACATGCACTTCGTGGAGCAGCACGTAACTAACTATATGCACATCGCTAAAACTCACGTGGAGCCTGAGCTCCCCTTCCCTCTCTCCGTAAGGAGAATTGAGGAAATGTGAAGGTTGTCGCTTGTGAATCTCAATTCAACCCAATTGGCTCAGCTGCACTGGCAGAGGTCTTGGTGTGAGACCTACAAACCCAGGCAGAAGAAGTTACATTAACACTGAGTTACACTGACCGAGTCTTACCTTACAAGCTTCAGTCAGGATGAGTTTGGAATCCTTCACTAGACACTGCAGAGGAACTGTCACATCGATCACCTTGGCCTTCTCGTGCTTCTTACTGTTGTCAGTCACAAACTTCCCATACCAGGCATTAGTTATGATAAGACCTGGTGGGGAGAAGAAGCTGTTTTTACAAATATTCCCCTTCACAGTGTTAAAACACTCCCCCAACCACCACCACCTCACAAAGCACAGGTTTTGAATGAAGAAGTCCCATTCGATCTCATTCTCTTGTAACATCCACTCTAAATTGAAGCATCGAATGGCTGTTGTTAAGCGAGTCAGGTCTCAATCACACTTCCCAGTAACTCATGCCGGCATTTAATCAGTTGGTATGCAAAAAAATACTTTCCTGTGTCTGCCTTAAAGTTGCTCTTTACAAGCCTGAATCTGTGCTCTCTCTCATGCACATCTGAAAGTATTGTCGTGGATTCACTTGCTTTGCCTTGCATTCTGCCATATGGTCCCCCCGGAGACTTCGCTTGTCGAGGCTAAAAACCCACCCACTCTTGGAGACGAGGTTATCAGAAGCGGGGATGCTAGGCTTCAGCCCATGATATCCTGTTTCTTCCCCCCCACCCCAACGTTTTACACATCAAACATGAAAATTCATCCCCCAAGACCAAAGCCCGTCTTAATATGCTCCCAAGAACTCTTAAAAGTCCTCACCCATTTTGGATTCTTCAGTTTCTATAATCCTCCTCACAGATTCCTGCATCAACCGGACCTAGAAGCAACATAAAGTTATGAGGAAAGCCCAAATTGCACAAAGAAATATACAAAATGTAAGTGAATTTTCTTGCTGTGACACTGTCAGGCTTGTTGTCAGTGTTGACTTATCGGACACTGCAGTTACAGGAGGAGATTACAATAATCCTTGCATTTGATACAGTGCCTTATCCAGTCTTTGAGGCGTCTCAAAGCGCTTCACAGGAAATGCTACAAAGTGAATGGACTGAATAATTTGTGGGCAAAATATTCAGTCAGTTCATTCATTTAGATTGCTCACTTGGTGAGTCCCTGTCCTCTGCCGTTCCACTGATGGGAGGCACCAGAACAAGGGCAGGCCTGGCTCACCTTCCTGCACTTTCAATCAGACAAGGTATCGCCTGTACAGATGACGGGGAGAGAGGTGGGGGAGTGAAAGAAAAAGAAAACGAATTGAAGGTTTAAAATGAAACCCATAAGGATATACGTAGCAACTGTTCCTACCGCATATTGGGGAGGGGAGGGGGATTAGCGGAAGAGTTTTGGAACGGAGAAACTATTCGGAAACTTTAATTGTATCCGCGGAGTCTGAAGCACAACGTGACCCAAGAAGCCGGTGTAACGCTTACTGCTGCCGCCCACTGGTAGAGTCCCAGTCCTGCAGCAGTAACAACTCTGACTTGGCTCGAGTTTGATCCTTTGTTAATACCGATTATCCGAATACTTGATACAGAACCTGCATCATGTCGTTCAAACATCTCAAAGCCCTTCACGGGTTTTTGTTGAAGCAGGCAGCCCCTAATTTGTGCACAGCAATGTCCCACAACAACAGCCACAAAATGAAACTCCCCGTTAGTTGTACCGTTTAAAACTCTGCGTTCATTCACGCAAACACTCCTCAAAGTGTTGTGGCTTCACAAGCTCACTCTCGTCTCAAAAGTATCTTGCAGTCGCCAGCCAAGCATCTAGCGGGGTTGGAGGCTTTGCACCAGAATGAAAGTGGAGGAAGCTATAGGCTCTTGTGTGTTGCCCAAGGTGTGAGGCACACACTGAGTTAGGAACCAGCCTCATCATTCACCCAAGAAACAGCTGTACGAGCGCTGAAATAATCATGATCTTTTACCACAGGCTAAAAATAGTAGCCGCATATCATTCCCACAGGTTCTGTTACAAAAAGATAGCGATTTGAGAAATAATTCATTTGAGGAGAACGAGAGAGAGAGATGGCCAGATAGGTTGTTCCAGACCAGATAGATGGTTTGAGTAGTCTTTCCCAGGCCTCTATACGTTCCTCTGTCTTTATTTTAAGACAAACCTCAAACCCACATCACTTACCGATGCCTCAGCCTCCTGTTTCTTTACCGCCACAGTACTTGCCGAGTTCTCTCTGTGTTTTTCTAGTTCTCTGACAGGAGAGGGAAAAAAATCTGTATTGTAAACAAGGCTCGTTTTACACCCGCCCTACCCGCTCTTCCTTGTTAAGAGATTTTACACTTCTTTTTGAAATGAAGAGAACTTGCCGCTGACGGTGTTGGCACGAGATACAATAAAATGGTCCGTCCAGGTTCCAATAAATTAGAGAATAATAATCCTTGCATTTGATATAGCGCGTTAACACATCTTTGAAACATCTCAAAAGATAACACGGGTATCAGTCGCTGAGGAACGCAGATGGTTTCTGTATTGAATAATGGATCCCCAGGAGTTTAAGAACTAAATTAGATAGAATTCTATTTGGAAATAATATCTGGGGACAATTTGGAACACGACATGTACATGCGACTGCCAGGATGGTGGAAGATGAACTGGATGGACCTAGGCCTTTCACCTAGCAATTCTTATGGGTGAGTTGTACTGTACTGGGTCACGTAACCCACGTGTCTAAGGGCACTGTTGACACCTCTCACGTGACGCAGGGACACTCACTTTTCCTTCTGTGATTGGAGATAGGGTTTGATGATCAGTCGGTGCATTGCAAAATAGATGACTAAGGGTCCCACAGTCGCGTAGAAGATGGCACTAGGCAGCACCTGGTCTGTGAGGTGAATGGGGAAGAAGTACGTCTGACTGGCTCGGTTCAACCTGTAGCAAAAGGGAACAGAAATAACCGAGTTCATGTTATTAATCTCTTGCTCATTGAAATTCTCCTGTCCAGTTTGGTTCCCTTTTCCTTTACTTGGAGATGGTTGTGTGGGCAGGGTGATCTGGGAGCAGGGAATATAGGCTGACTTTCCCTCTCACCCTTCCAACTGTAGCCCCAAATACTGCCCCTACCCCAAACCTGGCTGAGATCAGTAACTCGGGAAAATCAGTGGTCGTAATCTGGGATCTTCCTGGTATCTTCACTGGATAAACTCACTGACCCCCAAGAATTCACTTAGAAGTGGAACAAACGCACAAAGCGCAATCCCTCCCTCTCCATTCCCCGGGAACTTTGCTGAAGCCTTAACATAGGCACCTTTGAAACTTGCTGTGAGACATCTCTGGTACCTGTAAATGCAACGCTCTCCCCTGTTAATCCTACAGAAGACCTCTCACATCTCAGTGTTTCCCAATTGCATCAATGGCAAAACATTTTATAACAATCAGTTGTGACACTTACTTGAGTTTGAGTGACACCCCCTGGGGCACTCCTATGCTGACCGTTGCTCCCAAAACACTGTGTCTGGAGATTTTCCTCTCAGCACCGTATTCGAGCACAGTGCCAAAGAAACCCGACCTGCAGGAGAACCATACAATGGGTTTTTGTGTTGCATTTAGTAGTTTAGGAATTACAGTCACAAACAAAGACCTTTTGTCATTATCAATTTAGGGGATTTTTCAGCATTATGGCGCATGAACTGAAAATGTATAAAACCGGTCAGGTCAGGGAGACCAGAATCTCTACACATCTGACTGGAATTTGAGGTTAATAATAATAGTATTCCTTGCATTTGATATAGCGCCTTATCACGTCATCTCAAAGCGCTTCACAGGATATACTGTAAAGTGAATTGACTGTATATTTTGTGGGCGAAACGTGGCAGCCAATTGTGCATAGCAATGGATACTCTTTAGATTGTACTGTATGCTGGGTGCATGTTTTCTCTCAGTTATATATTAAAGGAAAACAAAATTAATTTCTTACTTGATGGATCCCTTCACCTTGGTTTGATCGTCGTCCTGGAACTTGTACTGATAGCTCAACAGTACGAATGAATGGGGAATGCCGAGCTGTGAATAAACCATTGCAGGTTAAAGAGCTTTTAACTCCGAGTAGACAGTGCTGGGTATTAACAAAACTCACATTTGTATAGCGTTTTGGAGCGCTATTTAGTGCATCTATAGCCAACACACAGATGGGGGCAGAGAGAAGAAAAATAATAACATAAATCAATACCCTTCCCATGTCATGCCTTTAAACCATGAATCCAAATACAACCACAAATTGCATTTATATAGCTCCTTTCATGTCGGGAGGACACCCCAAGGCGCTGGACAGTGAATGGTTTGCACCTGAGTTGCGGGCTGGAGTCAAGAGGCGTGGAGGGCAAGGGGGTGATGGTGGGAAGATGACCGAAGGCACGGTCGAAGAAGAAGTTCAATTTCAAGTAAGCCCACAACAAGACTTTCAGATTTCTGAGGCTGCAGAACACGAGGTGTGTGGAGTTGAAGAGGAAGTTTAGGACAAATGCCAGGAAGTATTTCTTTCCACCGGCTGGAGCAGTTTACCGGGAAGAGTGGTCTAGGCCGGAATTCTGGTACTGTTGAAAGAAAAGCTTTATACCATGATGGCAGGCAGGGTGCTCGGGAAAACGTGAAATCAAATGGGTTGGGGACCTTCATCCAAATCTCGTGTGATCTTTTGAATAGCCTGGTAGACACTCTGTATCCAGGCTTGCATGTGAATAATGGCCACTTGTAGTGGAGAACATTCTAACTCCAGAAGATGGGAGAAGCCAAACTCCTCCAGAAAAGGATGGAGGGAGAATCAAACAGGGATTTAAAAAATCAGTACAATAAGAGAGACATTTACTGAAGGAGAACTGCAAATTCCAGCCTTACCTGGAACGCTAATGTACAATGGCTAGATTTGGTGTCCCGCACAACACTGGTGTTCATGGCAGACTGCATGCCCCATCGCCATTGCAGGTAACCCATTGTGTTCTTGTCGAGGTTCCGGGCCAGGACTGTGGTCAGGCCAGGGCGTGCTCCACGGGAGGAGAACTGTAGTGCGCAGTGAGTGGTAATAAAACTGCGGGGAGGCCGAGAGAGAAAAAAAACACAAAGTTTGTAGATAATATCATCATCAAGTGCTCTCTAAGCCTTTTCTCGACAAAGAAATCCTGCGAAATGGAGACATCAGATAGCCACAATTGAGCAGCTGGTTTCTCAGAGGCCATTGGGCTGGTTAACTACTCACAGCTCCAACGTTAGGCCAGACAGACTAGGAAATTGGGGGGGAAAAAATACAGAAACAAAAAGGAGGCACTTTAACCTGAACACCCCATCAAAAAAAAATTTGTAATAGTATCATTTACCAGCGTGACGTGAGGTTTCGAAATAACTTCACCCCGAACAAAGGTCCTTGAAGATCTCCCGCTCCGAATTCCAACTGTTAATCGTAAAATACAAAGAGTCAATGAACCAAATATCCTTTCCCATTCACTCCTGTGGTACAGAACTCCTGATCTTATCGTAAAATTTAAGAAAGAAAAATGACCTTGTCAAAATTAAAATATGTTCCAATTATCCTTGGTAATGATCAGTGCACTAACTTTAATTGATCCAAATGTCACTTTAGGGCAGAAACATGTTTTAGAAATCTATTCACATGTGTAAAGTGTATTGTTTTTGTTCAGACTGATCGAACAGACTGCGGGCTGAGGATTTGCATGATACCTGCTTTTATCCCCGGTTTATAATAATCCTGAATGGAGCGCAACCCCAATTCAATTCTCAGGATCGAGGACATGAGAGATAATTCCAGGAGTCCCATCCCATCGAGTGTCCTTACCTCTCCCCAACCTTTTGCAGACGTCACCCGCCTAAATGCAACATTGATTGAGCCACCGCCATTTCCATTCTGTGTGGAGAGGCTGCCTGACAGCACCGCTGTATCCGTCGTAGTTAGAGGAGCCTGCAAAAAAATAAACACAAACATTGCGACCCATCAACTGGAGTCTGAATGGATTTCAATGTGTCCGTCTCCTTTCCTGAAGATGCTTCCTCACCGTCACTGAGTGAGTGAACACCTTAACGCTCTTCCTCACCGATTGCTATGGTTTGGTTCCACCAACACCAAATACACTCTGACATAAGTTCTAAGGAGGCTAGTCTGCATGTATGAATCTAGCCAGTGAGGGCCGGCAGTAGGGAGCTATTCCACAGGGGGGAGCATCACAACCAAGCCCCAATCTTGACCTTTCCCGAGGTTTACGCCAATCTGCTCAACTTCTGATCGCAAGCTGATTTTCCCCCCTCCTCAACCCAGGAACAATTGCTACATTACTCGTCTCTATGGCTCGGTGTTGCTCTTGGCTATCAGAAGGCGCAAGTATACAATTTGAAAAGATTACCACGCGATAATCTGAAACCATTCTCTCCAAAGGCTATTGTGAAGTCACTCACCTCAATAGATTGGGATATGTGCATTTTATTAATCTCAATATGAGGAAAGCCACTCCTCGCCTCTTCAAACTCTTCCTCATAGCGGTCGAATAGATCCGTTGCGTCCACACCAACGCTTATCGTCCCCTGTTGGCAAAGATTGAACCGGTTACAGCCTTGAAGGTGGATTACTGGACGCAAACTTGATTCCTCCTTGGAGGCGATGAAGCAAGGAGAGCGCAAACACCGTAACGCCTCTTGCAACCATCGACAACCACAACTGCAGCCATTTTGTTTCCTCAGTTAGCTGCCGCCTACCTTGGGGTTCGTTCTTTGTTGCAGTCGCCTCTCTTCCCGCTCTTGTTGTAGCCTCTCGAACTCTTCCCGTATTTCAGTCGCTGTCTTCTTCCTCTCTACCACCTGCAAAGAGGAATCAGTCAGCTCACAGACCTGTAGATCAATCCATCAGATTCATTGATTGTTTACTTCAAGGTTGTTGTGGAACCTATCGTGTTTGTCTACAAAAAAAACAGTCACTACATCCGACAGAGATTAGTGTATTTCCTGGTCTTGTCTGGATAGCCTTAGGGCAGGGAATAACATGAACTTACCTCCCAGCCTTCCATATCCAGGCCTTTTTTACCGTAGATATCATAGATGGCTCTGCTCTGCGGATCACTAAGTACTGTGGAGAGAAATAAATGAATGAGGTGGATCGCAAAAAATAATTTGTTACAGTAAGGAGGAACCTGGGAACAGTGTGGTTACTTAGGCTGTGTTTAGAAGTCTGGACTCTCCCATTTATTATTCTTAATTAAGTACATCTGTACTGTGACTTTCTGGGCCACACTAGTCAGACGGAGCTGACATCAGCAATTCTCCACAACAGCGTCCTGGATTTCTCTGTGCTACAGGGGAGGCAGGCACGGAGGTACCTCAGACTTAGCTGTCACAAGAGGCCTGGGAGACTTTGGTTGTATTCCTTACAACTGTCGAGGTTAAGAGGCGATCCGATTGATGGCTTCAAAATAATGAAGTGAATTGATAAAAGAGCAGTGCATGCAGGGTGTAGGTGAGGTAGGAAGTAAAACACCCTGTGTGTACACTCACCTTCATAGGCTTGATGAACTAAGTTAAAGAGAGACTCTGCTTTCTGTTTCAGCTCAGGGTCTCGGTGCTTGTCAGGGTGGTAGAGCATGCACAACCGGCGATAGGCAGCTTTAAGCTCATCCAATGTGGCCTGCAGTCAACACACGGGCAATCGGCAGCGTTAGAACAATGTGCCTCTTAAGCGGCTTTTCAATGCTTACTGAATCTAGGGAGACAACAATATCATTCCCAGCTCTGGGAATTTTAATAGATGGATTCAGTGCAGTGAACAGCCACTTGGTGGAAGCTTTTTCGTAGAGAAATAACTTGTGAGTGGATTAAGTAGGTCAGAACTCCACAGCCACAAGAGAAGACCTGTTCTTCCACCACTTTTCTATAGGAGGAGAGTATCAGCAAAGTCATGGACACTCTCGAGACTGTGCTTTCTTATTCCTCCGAATCAGCACAACTGAACCAGGCAACGTTTTGAGTTTATTTAAGAGCACTAGAGGATAGAGAGATAAAAATACTTGATTCCTGAGAAATTCCTTATCAAAAGAAATGTCACTGAAATCAAAATAACACTCATCTCCCAATATCATCCAGTTTATCACCAGTCAACATCCTCTTCTCATTGAACGTTCCCTATTCTTGTCTGCTCTGCCACAGACCAGACTTTGAGCCACCAAACCCTATACTCCGTAGCTCTTTTCTTAAACTACTTTGCTCCCTCTCTCATTGCCTTCAACATCCCCCAGAGCTTATCTCTTCTCCCACCCCTTCTGCTACCACCAATCCCCTAACACTTCTGCTCGGTGTCTACTACCACTCCCGTTGTGAAGACTTTTGAGACATTCTTCTCTGTGAAAGCGACTGTATCAATACTGGTTGTTGTTGGATTGACTTGCTCTCAGGGTTTTCAGTGAAACGAAACAGCGGAAGTATGAAATTCTCATTTCTGTCCACTTGGAGCTGTGAAAAACACGTAGCAATACAGTTATTAGCGTAGTCTGTCCAAAGGTTTGGAAGGGAGCATTCTAAGCTGTGGTTGCAGATCAGTCCCTGGTGCCATGTTAGCTCAGTTAGTAGCTCTCTTGACTCTGGATCAGAGGTTGTGGGTTTAAAACTCACTTGGGGCTTTTATTGCCAAAAAATCTTTTTGTTGGGCTGGTTCATTGGACTTTCCTAAATCCTCATCTATAGACTTGTGACAGCAGCTGCCTGATCAGTGCTCAAGACCCTTCCTCCCCTGCCTTCCCCTCACCTAAAACAGATGGTTGCTTGACATCAATAACTCAAGGCATAGAAACTATGCGCTCTCATGGCAGTGGGGAACGAAGACTAAAGCAGAGGCAAAGAAGCAGAGATTGCGTCCGCAAGGTAGGGTAAATTGGATGAGGTTAGAGCACAGGCAATAAGCTAAGTCTTTAGTGGATTCTGTGGGACACCACCTGCCATCTAAAGACAGTTCCTCACATAGCACAACGACGAAATATTGGTTACCAATCAAAGTGCACAAAAGATGAAAAAAAATTTGCCCATGAGAGGGTTAATCCCACAAAAGCCAAAACGTAGAGGCGCAATCTTAAACGCAACACTTTTCACCGACAAGAAGTCAAGATGAAAGATAAAATACTACCTGACGCAGACAGCCATATCCCACACCAGTATTAATCTAAAACTAAATTAGAAGCAAAAATCCTTGAATAGACATTTCACAAATGACCTTCGCTCTTTGCCCATTTGACAAATTGTTTAATAATCTATCGATTATGTGATACAAGTGAATGGTTTCATTTCTCTCAAATACTGAATTCATTGAGACAGCAGATTGAATCGTCCATCACTGCTCAGTTCTTAAGGTCATGTGTTCAATACTTAGTGAATGATGGCTCATGTCTGATGTGGTTATAAAGTGCAAGGCACCACTGCCGTCTGATGGGAGTGACAAGCTACATCACTCAATAACGCTGCCTGGGTGACTCCATACAACACAGGGGTCACTGGATAGTGATCAGGAGCGACAACAACCACAACGTGCATTTATGTAGGGCCCTTCATGCAGGGGAGCATCTCCGAGTGCTCAGGAGCAAACACCATGGATCCTATTTGTCTCCCGGTTTCCTAGCTGATAAGTCCTGATAAATTAATCCTTCATTTTACCATGTGGGGAACCTTGAGGTGTGCAAATTAGCTGCCATATGTACCCACAAAACCAGTCGCCACACTGGCCGTGGTTCCCTGTGGAGGGGTTTCAGACATTAACATTTCAGGCATTGGGGAAAATGCAATTACGATATCCAACAAATAGCCATGATGTGAGTGATCAATTTTATGTGGGGGCCAGTAAACTTGGGGGTGGGGGGGGGGGGGGTGACTCCTTTGTCTTGGATTCACTCCTTACTCAATCCTTGAGTAACACCGTGAGATCTCTGACGTGCGTCTGAACAGGCACAGGCGGTGGGGGGGGGGGGGGGGGGGGGGG
Organism: Callorhinchus milii; assembly: GCF_018977255.1. Taxonomy (NCBI): domain Eukaryota; kingdom Metazoa; phylum Chordata; class Chondrichthyes; order Chimaeriformes; family Callorhinchidae; genus Callorhinchus; species Callorhinchus milii. The sequence continues at coordinate 9,250,231 of NW_024704765.1, read as the reverse complement.
GGGGGGGGGGGGGGGGGGGGGGGGGGGGGGGGGGGGGCGGGGGGGGGGGGGGGGGGGGGTGGGGGCGGGGGGGGGGGGGCGGGGAGCTTGGTTTTATCATGTCATCCGAAGGACGGCGTCTCTTGACAATAAAGCGTCCCCCCCCCCAGTGCTGCACTGGAGGGTCAGCCTGAACTATGAGCTCACCGAGTCCCTCAGCGCAGGGGCTTGAACCCAACTGCAACAAACAGCAACGACGAATTACGTGTGTGTGTGTAAAGCGCCTTTCACGTCGGGGGGGACGTCCCTCGAAAAAACAAAACGTGAGTCACTCGGATCCGAGGCTGCTGAGGGAGGGGAGGGGAGGGTGGCGGTGGAGTGGGGGGCGCGACGGGCCGCCGCGTTTCGTCCACGATACGCACAGTCGCTGTACGCTTCGCAGCGAAGCGCTTGGAGACGCCTCAACAGCGCGATATCAAAAACGCACGGATTATTATCATCATCATTATCATTATTATTATTATCATTATTATTATCATTATTATTATTATTATCATTATTATCATTATTATTATCCCAAGGCGTTTGGAACAACCCCCCCTCCTCCCTCCTGACTCGGGGCAGGGCCCGAGAGCGTGGGCCGGCCCGAGCCAGGCTGAGCTGAGCCCAGGCTGAGACCGACCGACCGGTACCGGTGGCGGTGCCGCGAAAAAAAAAAACCCCACACGCGCACCGCGAACACGACGGCAAATGGAAAGGATCGCCGTCGCTATTTAAAAGCGGAGGGGGAGCGGGGAGCGGGAGGGGGGGGTCCCAGAGCTGTCAGTCTGTGCTGCTGTGACCCGGCGGCCCCCCCCCCCCCCCACGGGGGCTCGGGACCTGGAGCGTCTCCCCCCCCCCACCACACCCCCCCCCCGCGGCCGCTCACCTCCCTCCTGACGTTCAGAAGCGCGTAAAAGTCATCGTTGTCGATCTCCTCGTCCGCCAAGGCCGCCGCCATTGTCACCTCCGACCCTCCCCCTCCCCCCCCCCCCCCCGCAGCCCGGGCGGCCGCGCCGAGGAGGGCGCGAGGAGCCGGAAAGAGGCGACTCCCCCCCCTCCCCCTCCCCCGCGGACCGACAAGACCTCGGCCGCTTCTCGCCCTCTCCGTGACGCGCTCCCCCTTCTGGCCGGGAGGACTCGGGGAGAATGTCACGCCGCCCCTCTCAGTGCATCATCCTGCAACGACACGGGGGCCGCGCCTGTCAGTGTGTCTGTCACCTGCGAAGAATGCACAGTCACTACACTCTGCAGCAAGTCCTGTCCGGACAGTACACCGCGCGCTCACAGCGACGCGATGAGGGCCGTATCAAATGCAAAAAAAAAATTATTCGATCTATTGAAACACTTGCGGCAGAATTCTAATACTGACATTGACGAAAAACTAATAATTGTGCCCCCCCCTCCCCACCCCCCCCCCACACACCCACACACACCCCCACACCCCCCCACACACCCACACACACCCCCACACACACACCCCCACACCCCCACACACACACACACCCACACACACACACACACACACACCCCCCCCCCACACACACACCCCCACACACACACCCCCACACACACACCCCCACACACCCCCCCACACCCCCCCCCCACACACCCCCCCACACCCACACACACACCCCCCCACACACACACCCCCACCCCCCCCCACACACCCCCCCCCACACACACACACCCCCACACACACACCCCCCACACACACCCCCACACACACACCCACACACACACCCCCACCCCCACACACACACCCCCACACACACACCCCCACCCACACACACCCCCACCCACACACACACCCCCCACCCCACACACCACCCCCCCCCACACACCCCCCCCCCACACACACACACCCCACCCCCCCCCCCCCCCCGTTGGTGAATAGTGGGCAGTATCAAGGACTGACCTTGTATGACTGGCAGTGTCCTTCATGTTGATCTGCTCGTTACAGTATTGGTGGAATAAATCAATTATTTTCTCTATTCATGAATTTTGCTTTAGAAGTGCAGTTGTAAGTGACATATTTCGCAAGAAGCATTGATGGCTGGTAACTTGGTGTGAATTTTCCAAAGGATTGACTATTTTTAACTTCTCTCTAACGAACCTAAACATAATCTCCCAAGACTTTTCCTTCTCCTTTACTGAGTACTGTACATCTACCGCAGGAAATTCACTGAGGTTTATTTGTGATGTAACACCATCACTGTGATGTCACGCTGGTGGAAATATAAGTTTATAGCTTATTCCTTAAACTAACTGGTGCTTGTCTGGCTGAGGAAGTAACACTCACACATCCCCGACATCAGGGCCTGAGTTCACAGTCCAGACTGACACTCCAGTGAGATAAAGCACTGCAATGTCAGAGGGACCATCCTTCGGATGTTGAACTGAAGTCCTTGTTCACGTGGACTATTAAGTTAATTCATTAAGAAACCCCACATGGCTCTTTGTGGGATCTTGCTGTGCACAAATGGCTACCATGTTTACCTACAACTGAACTCCACAGCAATTACCTCTGAATTGCTTTGAGTCATTTTGATGTTATGGCATTATTAATTGTGTTAAATGATTTAGTCTGCACTTGAGACAAGGCAGTGTGAGTTTCAGACTGATCTCTTTAAGAAGTCCTGTTTTGCATTATTATTGCAAAAATAATAAACAGATCTCTTCAACTAAATTAATTTAATATCTCCTTATATCTTTGTAGACTCTTCTCTTGTGTGTGTACTGGTGAAATAAGTACACAATCAATTATGCACTTATCAGGAGAGTGCTATAATGACAACACCTTGGCAGCAAGCCCCGCTCGGGTGGTAACGTGTATCCTGGAATGAATCCAGAGTGGATCCACTGAAAGACATTATTGAAACCTCAGTTCTGGATTTGTTCCAGAGCAACAACTGTGCTCTGCACGGGCCGTGTGGCGTTTAGAGTTACAGAAAAGCATCGTCTGGGGGGGCTGCTTATCACTTAAATCTTCCTGCTTCAGCCAGAAACAGATTTACTTCCCTGATCAAAGGGGCTACTGGGATACTGAAAGCTTGTGGAAACATATGTTGTTTAACATTAGGCTGAACAAGCACTGTCATGCCTCCCATGGCGGTTCATTGCTAAAGCCGCTGCCCAGAGCAAATGTGAGCTAAGCACACCAGGAAGGTTGCTGGTTCGATTCCCGGTCTGTGCTGAGTTAGCTGATCTCAGCTGGAGGCAGCAGGAGAGATGCTACAATTGGCCTCAGAATCCCTGAGCCAGGAAGAAGGAAACTTGGCCGAGGTTCCATGTCCTGATCGTTATTCAGTTGTCCCTGCTGCCTGTGTGTGTATGTCAGGTAAAGACAGGATCAGTTTGGGCTGAAATTCCCCTGCCTCCCTCCTATTAATATCATTATAGGAGCTGTATCACATGCCAATGTTGGAAATGTTATTTAATAATACTATTTTGTTATATACATTATATACAGTTATATAAATATATTTATATACAGTTTACACATTTATAAAATATATACGAAATATATATTTGTACAAATATGTACATCATATTAACATAAATACACAGTCAATCCACTTTACGACGTACGCTTCCAGCGAAGCGCTTCGAAACGTAATTAATGAATTAAGTCTCATTTAATCCCAAAGACGCGCGGTAAGGCGCCGTATCAAATGCAAGGATGATTATTATTGGAGACAGAGTTGTATATTTAGCAACTGTGCTCCCAACCACGTGGAGGCTCTGCGCGGGGAGTCCGTTCATCTTGGGTTTGGGAGAAGCCAATCCACTTGGTCCTGTTGTTGCTCCTCATTGCAAAGTCTGAGAGGCAATGAGGGAAAGGGAAAGGGAGGAGGGGGGGGGAGGGGGCACGCTCCGGCGTTGTGCGTCATCGCGTTTTTTCCCACGCGACGTGCGCTCGCGGCACGCGGCGAGGAAAGTGGGCGGGGAACGGGGCGTCGCGCAACCTCACCCGCTGACCGGAAGCCGCCTCGACGGGCGGGCGCGGCGTCCAACCGCGCTTCGATCCGACGGCCGGAGGGGCGGGAGCTGAGCGGGGGCCGGCCAATGGCAGCGCCGGGAGTGGGAGAGAGAGAGAGAGAGGGGGCGGGGCTTGGGAGCTGGGGCTGGGTCGGCGCGCGCTGCAGGTTCGGTTGAGCCGAGGTCTTCTCCGGCGCTCGGGTTTAGGGATGTAAGTGGGGGGACTGAGCAATGGCTGCCGAAAAGAAGCCGGAAGGTAAGGACTGAGGGAGCGACGGTCGTGTGTTTTTTTTACACACACACACACACACACACGTACGTACATCTATACCCGCAATACATACACACATACACACGCACGGACGGGGGGTGGGGGGGAAATATCAAAAAATATTAATTCTGCTCGCGCTGACAGCGTCGGGGGGGGCGGGGAGGGAGGGAGGGAGGAGGGGGAGAGGAGAGGAGGGCGACAATGAGGTGAATCCGACAGGAAAGCGCTGCGAACGGAGCGGAAAAAAAAAACCGTTATTTTTTGAATCCTCGCCCTCCCTCTCTCCCTCTCTCCCTCCCTCCCTCCCTGACAGGAGGAGAAGCCGGGGATGGCCGTCCCGCTGTCTGTCTAACCTGTCGGTCTGCGTGTCCCTGTCTTGTCACTCTCTGTGGTGTAAACGGGAGAGACGTGTCTACTACCCTCCGTGTATTTTTTTTCTGCCCCCACCGCCCCCCACCACCGCCGCCGCCGCCATCCCATCCCTCAGCCGCTGTCACTTTCCACCGGTTGTGTGTGTGTGTGTGTGTGTGGTGTGTGTGTGTAGGGGGTTGGGGGTTGGGGGGGGGGGCGGGAGGAGGATTATTTGAAGCCCCCCTCAAAATGCCATGGCTTTGCGGGAGGCGGAATCCCGCAAGAGGGCGGTAGCGGATTGTTTATCTGGGGCTAAAGTGCTTAAAGTCAAGTCGGTTACTTTCCTTCCCTTCCCCTTCACTTCCTCTCCTCCCTTTTGATGCACGTCAAATATTGCAATTGTTTCCCCTACCCCTCTCCCTCCCCAATATATATACACACATATATATGTATATATATATAAAAACACCCCATAATAAAGAGGAATCTATTAAAATAGGCAGCTTCAGTTCAGAGGGGGTGGGTGGGCGGGAGGGGATGGCACATGGTAAGTCAGTAAAGTTGTCATTGATGCTAAAATAATAATAATAATAATAATAATTTGGTCGCTCCTTTCACGACTGTTTGCGCGGCACCAGTCGGCCGCCGTGCTTCGCCGACAAAGCGCGCTCGTCGCTCCACTTTACGGCGTGTTCTGTGAAGCGCTTTGAGACGCCTCCTCGACGCCGCGATAATGCGCTCTGTGAGTTGCAAGGATTATTATTGTTACACCCGCAATCCTCGGCTGCTGGTTTGGCTTCACTACTTCGGCGATTCGGTTCTGAAATAATTCGGAAAGAAGTAATTCAGCGAAATATTTAACCAAATTTCTTCTCAACCAAGTGACTAGAGATTGAAATCGCCCCTTCTTACTGCTGTGTATTCCTATTGTAAATTTAATCTTGCGGAGTGGTTTTATTTTTGGGTGGGGGAGTGAAAGTATTAAAATTGTTTCTTCCGTTCTGAGAAAATTTGTGGGAATGTAAACTCACTTAAAAAAAAGTTTTTTATTTAATTGTTAAGAACTTTTTATAAATGTTTCCCCTTCGTAGCTTTTCTGTAAACCGTAAGAATAAACAATATGAGGTTTTTTTCTGAATTATGATGAGAATGTTGAAGCCTTAAAAAGTCTTCTCCACAGTGATGGTGGGCAAGCTATAAGAATGTCAGCTATTATACTGTGAAAAGATCTGTGCGTTTGCTTGATACACAGTAAATTGTGCAAACGGACAAAATCTTGCATGATGTAGTTACTCCAGGATTTAATTATAGTCCAATATGATATATTCCATTAATATTTTACAATGACAGTACTGAACACGCCAGGAAATTATTTGTGAATTTGCTGATTCTGAAACATTCTATCCCCCAACCCTACGACACAGTGAGACTGTAGTAACTTGTAGATTAGTCGTAGGGTAGTGCTCTTCTAGGATCAATGGGTAAGGTTACTTGTGACATTATCAATACTTTTTTTTGTAATAATATCAAGCAACAAACAGCGGCAAAGCAAACATTGGCAAGGGTTTTATGATTTCTGTGATTTTTTTGTGAAAATGAAATTCTCAGTTTCAGGAGTAGTTCAGTGCAGTGCATGTTGATGACCCGAGTATATCCTTAAGATTTAAAAGGATCATTGTTGCCCTTGTTCTTGAAGATGTAAAAAAAGATTTGTTGGAGTGTGTTTTTTACAGGTTAACTGTGTTTTATTTCACTGCCTCTGTTAGACGTGTAGAGTGGTTCTCATAGCAGTATTTTACATACGGGAAATGATAGCTTTCTCTTTGTTTTGGGTACCCTATTCACTATATATTTTTAAAAACATTTAAGCAAACAGGTTTTGTTGTACCCATACAACGCACTTCTTCCTTTGCAAATTGCGGCTCCTGTCAGAAATAATTGTGCCAATCGCAATTCTATTAGACGATCTATTTTGATTGCCGCCAAGTTTTTTTTTGTCATCTTTTGCAGACTTGGCTAGGATTTTTGTTGCTCCTGATTAAATTACTGTATCAGTTTCTCTGTCAAAAGAAACACCAGCTTCATAGTCAGAGAGTCACAGCTTGATTTAAACAGCTATTCCTTCCTGCATGTATGCATTCCAGTAGCTACGGTGTTACTTTACTGCCATACGACAGTAGCAATGCATCAAGCCTTCTGTGGTCAACTATTATCTCAGTCTAGCTTTCAGTTCAAGGAATTCTTTGTAGCTCTGGTAACTTGGTACAGAGTAATCATATTCCTACTTTTGAGGGGAGAGGAAGAAATATTGTCGAGCTTTGTATTTTTTTGTTCTGTTTGCTGGTATTGAGAGTCAAAATTAAGGCCATAGAACCACCAGACAACAAAACTTGCAGCTAACAGTTTATTAGATCATCGTAAAACCGTTGCGTAAAATGCTAACTATCTCATATACACATACCTGGTTCTGAGAATGTGTCGGCAAAATGTATCCATAGAGAAGCTTCCTGAATATCTGAAATGTGGATTTTCTGCCACTCGAGCAAGAGACATCTAGTGGCAATCATTGGGTATTGTTCTGCCTAGATTGTCATCTGGCAGTGGATGGAATTCATTCCCGGTCCAAATGACTAGTTTTACCCTGGTTAGCTTGTTTAGCTTATTCTGAAATGTACTGCTATTGACTCTTGAGTTAAGTCATCAGAAAGTTTGAAGAAGTGTAATGGGAATCAAAACATATTAGCAAATTGGTGACTAGGATAGAGAAACTAGGGTGTTCAATCAGACATTGAACAAGCCACGTGCCCCTTCCCATCCCTACATGTAAAAAGGGGGAAGCGTCCTTTAATATTCTCATAATATTCAAGTGAGAGGCTCAGGGTGGCAACGGTTCAGACCTTTATATAAAAAAGAACTCAAAGAAATTAAATTCAATGGAAAAGGTATTTTAAAAAGGGCTTTAAAATGTGGATTATATGTTGCAAAACTGTTTGGTGATTTTGGATTACAAGGTTGCACAGGAGTACAAGTCCCTATATTTAGAAGTCATAAATATTCTTGTACTAGACATTATGCTAAATTCATGCAATAATGGTGCAAATTGGACACAGAAATACTAGCATAAAGCAGATGAATCACAGTCAAATTGGACAGCTCCACGACAGAGAGACTGTGAAAGTAGATGGTGTAATAGCTGAACAGACACCCTAGAAACTAATGCACAAATTGACTTACTTCACTTATTGGTGTTAATCTGACCCCTTTTCACCAGTGCAATGGATTCACAATGCTACTGTAAGTAGATTAAATGTGCGTATGGTAAGAATGCACACTAGGGTGTAGAGTTTCCACAGATTCTCAAGAATGGCTTAGTAAATGGGCGGGTGGAAACAAGACATGTCAGGTGCCCCTGACCATATGTGGTGGTGCTCGCAAATTTTGGAGGAAATGGGAGCTCCGTGATCATGGGCAGTGATGCCCTGCTGGCACCAGTAGAGGGGCTTTGGTTTATGTGCATCACTCACTGAGCTTCAATATAACTTTGAGATAAAACAGCTGTATATTCGTGACTAAAAAACCAAATATTATTCTATCGCTTGGAGCTCAAATCTGTGCACAAGTATACATTTCAAATAAATTGCCAAAATGGCACATTTTTCAAGGTACTAGCTTGATTGGCTTTACCATCATGCAGATTTAGCAGCTGCTTAATGGGAGTACCCTGAGGTGAGAGAAAGTTTCCTTTATCTAATGGATCCAATTAAACAACGACTGTGGATTATGGGGAGAATATGTTGATGCCTGAGCAAATGGTCCCATTAAAAGGATTTCCATTAAGTGGTACTCACCAGACAAGGAAAACATCACTGAAGAAAACGATTTCTAGATGTATTCCCTGCTGAAGAATGTTAATTGTCGTCCACAACAGAAGCGGACACTTGGCTATTTGTACAGAATCATGGCTAGGAGATATTTTCATTCCAGACACATAAATGTGAGCCTCTTGGAGACTGAGCTGTCTTATCTGAACTTTTCTGATGCCTGGGCAGTACTATTGATTGTAAGTGTAGATTAGACTCACACTTCTGAAGTCCAATAACAAGTACCCTTTATTTTAGGGTAAATTAGAGTTTGAGGGTATTTTGCGTGAAGCTCAGTGCATTGGTACCATATTGTCTCCGCTTATGTTAAATACGTTTAATTCAGATTTTTCTTTATTTATGGGGTATAACAAATTTCAGATTTAAAAATTGGAAGATGAGGTGTTTGCATTTATTCATAAGCGGTTGTCTTGTGTCTAATCCCTTTTATTTATTTACCTACAAAATAACAGTAGACAGGGGACTACAATTGTAGTGAAGTGCTTTGATATGTTTCAGAATTATAGGTGCTATAAACGTACAAGGTCTTCCTTCTTTCATTCTATTTTTTTAAAAAAGCCCTTTTAGAATTGCAGTCTTGTGTTTTTGTGTATCTTCTAAAATCCAATGTTAAGCGTTTGCAATTTTCTTTTGTGTGTACTATACATCTGAGACGTGCTCTGATGTATGAGTTCTGTACTCTGCTCCAGTACATTATGTTTTTGTATAATTAGATGTGTTGCAGAGCTAGTATCTTCAGCTTTGAGGTCTTGTTCCCCAGGGCCAGTGAAGCTGTAGAACTACTTTACAATTGCAACGGTGGGGTGGGGGGATGAGTGGGGGGTAAGGCGAGGAGGAAGGAAAACAAATTTAAGCAAGCATAGCAAAATTGAGTAGGGAACAGAATGAACGCAAGAAAGAACAAATATGGAGCTTCAAGCGCTGAATTTTCTGCTCCTGAGACCTGGGAATGACTTGAACTTCAGGGGGTCTTGAGCTTTGCTACACCCCCTGTGCAGAATATAATTCAGGAAGCAAAACAGACAGAAAACCTTTTTCTGGAAAGTAAATCTAAGAAATTACTTCAGTCCTTCGAGCGCTGATAGTAATAGGAAATGGGATTGTTTTTCTTTCATTTTGTATCTAGTCTTGTGAGAGCCACAATAATGGGAACAGATTGGTTTGGCTACATCACAAAGATAGTTTTTTCTACGTGGCTCCATTCTTGCCCCTTACCAACAGCCTCCTGTAGAGTGTACTGACTGCTTCTCCTCCGGTCTTAGTCGGTATGCTTTATCCATCCATTTGTATAGACCTTAATCAATGATGAAGCTAACAATTCGATATAAGATTGTCAATATAATAATGTGTTGGAATTCATTCATACTAGGCATGAGGTTTAGGGTGCAGTTCATGTGTGGCCCACAACACAAAGGCATGTGCTGTAATATACTGCATGTCAAGCGATCGTGTACAATATTTGTGCGATTTATATAATGTGGCACAAAGAGATAATAATATTAATCCTTGCACCTTATCACGTATTTGAGACTTTGTCTGTGGTTTGTTACAAATTGATAGTAAATTGACTGACTTGCTTGGAGAGCCCACAAGAATACCTGATGTGGGTAGTGGATACGTCATATTTGTGGAATAAGGAGTGCTTTTCTGAGGCTAACCAATATTATCAGTGTAGCACAGATTTCAATGGTACAAATGTAATTTTATTGTTGTTGTAGGACTGTACTGACTTTGGAGTACTCGGTGACATACCTCACCTTGATGCTTAGAAAATCGCAGCGATTACACTTTGTTGCTTGATCTCTTTCAGCGGGACGATATCGTGCATCGGTTATGTGGAGCATCACCGTGCTGTGTTCTTACTTGATGCTCACCGCTGGGGAAATAAAATAGACTGAAAACAGAATAAAACTGTTCTTGCAAACTCCAGAGTACATATTATTAAAAAAAACGATTTCAAGCCTATATCTTTCTGAGTTCAGATGACAGTTACAAATTACTCAAGCTTCTTTGTTGCAGTTTCTGACACGATATGAACCCCTCGATGAGATTACTGCTTTGCAATCTCTCCTGGATATCCTTCATTTTACATATAATATTGCATAAAACTGAAAGAAGGTTTTGAAATAAGAATGCAATGGTGTTATTGGGTAGGAAATTAAAAAAAATTACCTGTTTTACAGGTCTGTTTAGTTTAAACTAAATTATATCTTGATCATATATCTCAGAAACATGCTGCTCAATATGTCCAGTGATAGAACAAACCCATGTCAAGACACAGAATGAGTTAGTTGCACAATATGATGTCAATGATGCAAGTATGAGATGCACTCTATTTTATGCAGATAAGTTGCCTCAGATACCAAGGCATGACATGAACTTGTTCTATCCAACTTCTGGTAAACTTCATGAGCAGCCAGTTCTTCATCTCATGGATTTTGTATTGTATAGATACACACTGTTATATTCATTCTTAAGGTGGTCTGCAGCGCAAGAGTTCAGGCATCTGAACAGACAAGAGCCAAGTATCTACAAGTGGTACCGTTCTAGTTTAGGTGGAAAGCTTTTGCCAAATATTATGGGTTTTCAGACAGAGAAAATTATTAAGACAATTTCTAGTGTTTGTGATATACTGTGTGAGAAAGTGGAGGCTATTGGCAACAGTCTTCAAGGGTGCATTGTTAGAGCATTTCTGGTGTTTTAATACTAAAGAATCTGTAATATTATTTATAGTGACGGGTGCAAGCTTTCTCTGCCTAAGAAATGGGAATTTGCTGTCACATTTGCCTATAAATACATAGTCACTACACAGGGCACCAGTTACAAGTGAAATGCCTTTGAGAGGTTTTATTGTAGGCGCTATGTCACATGAAGGATTATTAAGTATCTGCCTACCAGGAATAAAATAAAATATTCCAGCTCTATTCTTGCTTGCACAAGAGTGCACAAGTAGATATGCATTTTTAACTGTGTCTAAAATAGGTAGTGAATTATGTTCCTTTCAGTCTGATGAATGGAAGACTTTGTTTCCGAGTTGGATCACAGTGGAATTTTTGGAGAGTTAAATTTGCTGCTTGGAGGAATGCCAAGAATTGTTTTTTTTTGCAATCTGAAGATTACTTGTATGGTTGTGTGAGGAAGCTACCCAGAGGAAAAATTGAAGTTCTGCTCAAGAAAACTGCTGTTCAACTAGAAACTCTTACACTTGCATATAAAATACCCGATCTTTAAGTGACAGTTGGCCAATGTTTAAGTTCAGTAATTTTCATCTATGTTCACAAGAAATTGTTGACAAGTAATGAATGACAAGCCATACATAGATTTAATTGAGGTGTTATTGGTGCTACCTATATGCATATTCAGGAGGTTATAATAAAAATGCAAAGATCAGAACGTTACTTTAATTGACTTGAAATTAAGGGATCAAGACCTGCAGCTGATGAAGTGTTGGTCCACAGTAAAAGTACTGGTCTGCCAACACATTAACTACTGTGACCGAATTTTATTTTGCGACAGATAGTCGTTTTCTATATTTATGTTGGAAACTTCCTGTGTGGTGGAGCCTCGAGCGAGTTAGCATTTAACAGAGTTAGATCACGCTCACTGGCCGTGGACCAGTGTCCAGTTCCCACTGTTACTGGTCCATCGTTGATTGTGTTGCTATTGTAGCTTGGTTTGTGAAACTGGTTTTGCTGTGGCCAGATCTTAGCAAGATCGTCAGTCTCTCTGTTCTCTTGGGCTAGGCTGCATTTTCCAGCTATTTGATTAGGGTTAGTGGCTAGTGGCAAAAGCAAAATTGTAATTGATTCATGTGCTGGTTGGTTGTATCAACTGAGCTGTAACTGAAGGGTTCATTTTTGTGAAAAGACCCTTGGGACTCACATTAGTCATCTGTTTTCAACATAGTAAAGTCTGATACTTCAGGCAACATGCAGGCATCATCTGTGACCTCATTACTCCCGGCCATGTAGAAAGTAAGTAATTCAGACACATTTAATTTGTTTTTTCATAAACTTGGTACGTTTCTACACTGAGGTTGTATTGAGAATATTGTGATAATGCATTTAAGCAGGAAAATGGGAAGCTTTGCTATCTGAACTTGTGGGGCCCAGGAAATGACATCACTAGTTAATTACCTACCACTGGGAGTCTCTGAATAGACTTACACGGCAGATCTGGGAACCTATACATTTGACTTTGCCACTGGATAGGTTTAGCAATTTAACCCAATGTCTTTCCCAGTGGTTAAATGGATTTCAGGCGATGCATTTGTTTTTTTTATGGTTTCCAGCATTTTCGAGGTTTCATCTTATTTGGCTGTGGATTTAAGGAAGCTGATGAATTATTCAGAATATTCTTGATTTTCTAGAATATTGTGTATGTCTTCTAAAACCAAACTACAGCATACATGGTTGCATTCAACAGTACTTTTTAATGTAAATGTCTTTAAGTTTTGTGCAGTGCAAATTGTTTGATTAGCACAAGAAACAGGAATGCCGTCATAATGTAGAGTAGGACTCCTAGTTGAGAACTCTTCACCTGCTTCAGTAAGCTGTTCGTCCCAGTTTCAGAGCTTTCTCACCAGTTTAGGTGTTTAACAAGTAAATCAGAAGGACTGAGTCCTTGGTTAAAACTGAAGAGTGGGATGTTGTTTGTTTTCACTTTGAAGTAGTCCACTTCCGTGAATCTTAGATTAACTTCTGCAGCCACTGATGCACAAGCTGGTATAATGACAACAGTGAGGTGTGAACCATGAAAATATTCTTCTGTTCCATTTTTACATCCTGAATGCACAAAAGGCTTAGTGATGCACATGGTCAGCATCTCATACGACCCACAGATTCATCAGTAATATTTGTTAGTGATACATGGATGGATGGTTGGGTAATTTTATACTGGAATAATGAAGTGTCTTGCAGTATTAGGCCAAAATGGATTCAGCAGCAATATTGTGTTATTTATAAGTATTTCATTCGAAGATTAACTATAGGTTTTGGAGAATGAGTGTATTGCTTTCTGCCAAGGGCATAGAGCAAAATGCAAAGCAAAGTGTGAAAACTGATAAGACAGTACAGAGGTTGAATCATTTATCATTAACCCAGTCTTCAGATTGGCCCCTCTATCCTCAGATCATTAGCTATACGGTAGTAATAATGTTAGCTGAAAATATTACCCAAAAAAATGTCAGTTTGGCTTGTGTCTGTATCAGAAGGTTGAGGGTTCAGAACCTCTCAAGTCTCCAGTGCGACTTGAGCTTTGAGTCTAGGTTGACATCTCCCTGTTGTTGGGGGGAATCCTACATTGTTGGAGTTGCCATCCTTGGGATGAGATGTTACATTGTCTGTTCATGTGGATGTTAAAGATTACTTGACAATATTGGAAAAGGGAAGGGAGTTTCATCCAGCTTCCTTGCCAATAATCTCCAGATAAACTGGTAGTTCACTTCATTATTGTTTGTGGGATATTGCTATTTGCAAATAGCTGCCCCGTTTGCCTACAGTCAATGCACCAATTCGTTTTGGAGTGCTTTGAAATATTTTGACATTATAGGGTGCAAGGTAGGGTGTAGGGAGGTATTTTATGATCCACTGTTTTCTTATTTTGCCCTCCCAGCCCACTGGTCCAGTGAAGATAGAACGAGTAGGTGTGATCCTGAGGAACGCTGCTGCATTTTCGAGGAACAATATTGCCTCAGACTGTGGAAAGCTTGAGATTGGACCTATACTGTTGCTTGATCTTGTGATTTATTACAAGTTCATTGCTTTTTCTCGGACGTGGAGAGATTCCAGACAAATATTGGATATGAATGTAGTAAATTTCTGTCTTGTTGAGGAGAGTGTAGATTGTTACACTGAATTCATTCATTTTCTTCTTACTAAATGGATGTTTTAATTGAGAGTGATTGCTGCAGATAACCACTCCCTCCTATTTCAGATATAACATTTAAAATATATCATAATCGTTTGTCCAATAAAGGTTAGGCAATGTGCATGATGTAGTGGTGTTTAAAAGAAATTTACACTAGAAACTCGCTAATCTGATCATCAAACTGACTGAGGAATTCCTGGCTTCTAGTCTCCACAGAAATGTACAGGAACCTCAAATCTGATGCTTCAGTTAACTGTTTAGATTTTTTNCCCCTTTGAAAGGAAGAGCAGACCCAAACCCATCATGGCTTTCCATCATCATCATCCCACTCATCATAGATTACGATTGAACCTATGATTCACTAGCACAACCACATGGTAAATTTGCTCATTGAGTCCCAGGGAGAGCTGCTCTAATATCTACCATCTTTAAGCCCTGTCATTTATAGAAATCAAAATAATAAAAAGAGACTGTATGTTCGTTATCATTGCGCAAAACTAAAACAATATTCGAAGTTTTAATACCAATATTTTCTGTTTCGTTACCCCTGGGATTAGTCAGTGTCACGTTATTATAGCTTCTTCACAGTTCCAGTTTTGTGTCGATAATTTCTACCAGTATTTACAGTTACTGCAAAGAAAATTCTTTGGGGTTAAAACAGACTACTATTGTTGGGATTACTTCTAAGTGGTCCAAGAACGAATATCTCAGAATAAATGAAAACAAATTTCAGACTTGTATTATCTATCCAGACAATATGATTTTTAATTACATTTAAGCTTTGAAAATGTACATAATATATTTCCCTTGAGCTTTTAAAGATTTTCTTCAGATGCCTTGTTCCTGTTATGGGATATCATTTTGTCCAAAAACTTGTCATAAGTAATAATCATTTGCAGAAGTTATGGTTATTTAAAATTTGAGGCATAAGTGATTTGAAGATTATTGAAATATTCTAGATAATAGATTGCTGGCTTTGACGATGTCTTAAACCACAAGAGCTTTACTTGCCGACAACAATTTATTGTTCTTTATAATGTGTAGTTCATTGAAAAGTTCAAAAAGTTCCCCTTTTTTTTGAAAACCCATGTTGAGCAATAGTATACGTGCAAACATTCAAATGAAAGGATGCACGTAGATCATGTAATGCTTTGGACGTTCAGCTCTTTCTGGTTCAGTGGTGGCGCTCTTGCCTCTGGGTCAGAAGGTGGTGGGTTCAAGCCCCACATCTGGATTTGGAATTACATTGTCTAAGATGACACTCCGATGGAGTGCTGGACATGTGTTACGTTGTCGGAGGACATTTCTGTGTGTAAATTGACTGCCATGTTTCACCCACAAAATACACAGTCAATCCACTTTACGCTTTGAGATGCAAGGCTGTATCTCAAATGCAAAGATTATTATTTTTCAACCAGCCGACCATCAAAGTATTCTATATTTCTATGCGGTGTATATAGAATAATCAATATCTAGAGCAGTTTAGAGCAGTTATCTAATTAGGAGGTTTAGTGAAGGTTTATAATTGAAATCTGAGTCATGAGATAAAATTACTGAACTATTATTCAAGTAATTTTTAAAAGAATACTCTGTATAGAGGTTTATTTGGGTTTATTTTGTATTTTGATCTGTGTTTAGCAAATATTATTGAGGACTGCCATTGCACTTTAATAAGCCTAAGATTAATAGTTATGATGTTTTATTGAACGTCTGTATTGCAACATAATTTCTTATTTACAAAATAAAAACTTGTGATACTGTGTTGCAGAAAATTTCACAGAATGCTAACATTTAGAAAAGGTTTCTGTTTGACTGTTATACTGCGACATGTCATATTAGAAATACAAAGCAAATCACTGATCACCGTGCAGAACACTTAAAGAACACTTAAGGGAAGTCCCCTAATGGTCACAAAATGTGGGTAAAAACAGGGTTTGCTCGGTTCAGAAAAATGAATACCAAATTATGATTGAACGTATATTGGGGGTGGGAAGGGAAGTCTCTACATTTCGAAATTTGTTCATCTGTTACATAACAAAGCCTCTTCAAAAACATTTGAAAATGTCCTATTTGTGGGCAAAAATGGTAATTAGGTTTTGTTAAAAGTGTAAATGAAATGGTGGATGTTTTAAAAAATGAAAAGCATGCCTTATGAGCAAGGAGTTAAAACAAAATGCCGATTCTTCTCATTCCGTAGGGTAATATTTCAGATTCATTACTGGCCTTTCCAGAATGTTTTGAGCTGGTTTCTGCTGCACAAGTGCTTTGTGTGTGCTTGTTACTCTTAGCCTAATGTGACCTTGTCCATATGTTTCTGGAGCAGTCAATAATTTATACCATGTCTCTTCATTTCAGATGATCATGGGAACAGCAATGGCAGTCATGTGAAAATATTCTTGCCCAAGAAATTGCTTGAATGTCTACCGAAATGTTCTGCTTTACCAAAGGAAAGACACCGCTGGAACACAAATGAGGTACTACAGAACCCTTGCTTTTTCCACCTCCCTCCAACTGATAATGGTGTAGTAATGTTTTCCACAATATCCATAATGGATAAGTTATTGAAGTGGCGATGCTCATTAGTTTGAGTTAATTTAGTGGCTGTTGTAAGAATTGGATGCAAGTAACAGAAGAGTTGGTATTCCAAGTTATGGCTTGGTTTTCCTGACAACTTTAAATCATTACAACCGTCCGATGTATACAGTCGAAAGCTCACTCCTGCAACCTTATGGGGAATTAGCAGGGTAGTTTGTACTGATTAAAACTGTTCAAGATTTTTGCTTCTTGATCAATGATAATGGAGATTCTACCATGATCAGGGGACTGGCTTGGGATGACTGTATTGTAGATCTCTGTAATTTCATCTGACAAACTTGCCTAGGTTGTCATTTTAAACAGGACCTGAGACTAATGAGCTGAATTAAACAGTGTCTGAGCAACAGCCCAAACTAAATGAGGTTGAACAAAATACTGCCTGCACATAGGTATGCAATGCTTGTTACCTTACTCTTGGTAAATGTGGCGTTCCCATCTGTGCCAGGTTCTGTCTTGCTTGAACAGATGTCTTTTATCATGTGGAGAGAAAAACAAAAATTGGTCATAATGCACCATTAAAATTATTTTTACATGAACAAAATAGGAGATGAGAACATTAGCCCTTTCTTGTTCAATCCCAATGTATTTTGTAAAGTGTACGTCTATTATGAACACTTCTTGCACTGAATTGTACACTAAAAGTAAATTCACTGTAGCCAGATGTCCTACTTTTTGGCGATGTGGCATTTGCGGTATGAAAATGTGGTTTTCTAGAGATCTAGAAATGCAGTCTGAACCCAAAATCCAGTTTTCCAACTGAATCTTTTTATAATAACGAGACTGGTAATACGCGATTGGTTAAAATAAACTTGAGCCATATTTAATAGATACATTACAATAGTTTACTCAGAACAGGCAACAACCTCTCATGTTCAAACTGATGCACTCCTTAGGTGATGAGAGAATCAGCTGTTGCATTGCACTGAAGGACATTGTGGCTGCTTTCTGTTCAATGGGGTCTGTGTCATATTGCATAGTGGTGATTTGCATTTGAGTGATTTGTCATATTCATGTTGTGTTCACAAATAGTCTTAACAATGCAACATACGTACTTTCACCTTATGAATGGTTTCGGTATATTTCTTGTCACTGAATTTACTACTGTTCGTGTCTATAAACAATCATTTTGTTTTCAAACGCGACTTTCTTTGTTGTTTGAAGAGAAAAAATCGTATCGGGGTTGACAGTGATGGAGAATGCAATATTTCTGGCTGCCTGCAATGACATTAACGAGTGTTCTTTGATAATTCCCAATCTCAGAACAATGGATCCTCCTTCATTAGGTGTAATGAGAATTTTATTTAACTCTTCAGTCAGGCATCCTGCACTCTCAGAGGTTGCATTGTATTGCTGAATCTTGCAAGGTGAAAAGCATAATGCATTCAACTCTAATTAGAATTATGTTAGAAAATATGTATTCCCGGTTTGGCAATAATGAAGCTATCTATGCAGACTCTTAACTATATGAATATACTCTTGCTCTGTTGTACGTGTAATCTTTTTATTTACCCTTTGCTGTTGTGATGATATTCAACATGAGTGGTGTTAAGCTGCTTATCGCGATCTGAGCACAAGTTCTACACCTTTCGCCAGCCATTGATTGATAGTGCCCCAAATTTGTGCTGAAATCAAGGCTTATGGAATGAGCATGTTTCACTTCTCTGTCTATTGTGTTGGGATAATTTGCTCTAAATAGTCATGAGACCTATCTATGTATTCCCATTAGTTTAATGCATAAGTGTAGACAAATTGCTATTTTATAATTTAGAGAAAGTGATCATTTTTATTAAACCTAGGACAGACTGAGAAGGAGATTGAAAATATGGGCCTCAGGAGTGAGATCAGGATTTATTCGTGATTTTCACCACTAGCCTGAGCTGGAGAACATATATATTGGTGTATAAACTACATGCACCTAAAATTTCTTGAGTAAAGACATAAATTGTCTTCATTGGTTGGTCTCTGAAGAAGAAGCCAGAGTGAATCATATTTATTTACTGATCGGTAAACTCGTTGTGTGTGATAATGGCCAATGCCCACAGTACTCTGGAGGAGACTTACCATTGTATTTATGGTGGTAGGAATTTGAGATTCATTGACTTTCTAACAAACTCAAACTAATGCAGAGATGTGTTTCAGGAGCTGGTTAGTCAGTGATCTTGAGTTGCTCAGTTGAACAGATGGACTTGATTGACTACGACAAATTAGCATTAAAATGTGACATCTATAAGCGCATGAAATGGGATATCAATCAAGTGAGGCCGTATTTAACTGTCAGGAAGTTGATAGGAATCCCTTCTACTGTATTGCTTGAGTAATCCCTTGATTGACAAGCAGAGGTATTTGATCTGTCTCATTAAGCATTCGATTGAAGTTTTCTTTCTCGTTGTATCTTTTGTTAATCTGATTTCCGAAAATTGACTTTTTTGATGTTCCGTGTCTCACTTGCTTGATTTAGTGGCATCTCCATATTGCACTTGTAGGTATTTTGCTTGTCCCGAAATTTAAAGGTTTTTTTTCTGGTCTCCAGTGTGAATTACATACCTTATCACAGAATGCTTTTGGTTCAGTATCTTTGACCTTAATGAGCCCAGTACTACGTACAAGCGAACTTGAGGATAGACCAGGATGAATTGTAAAATACCCAGAAGATTCCTCTTTGTAAGAGCACGAACCAAACAACTCGTTACTTGTGAGTTTGCTTCAGCCTGATGAGTGAAATGAGCTGGATGTTTTGCTTCGATGCCCATTGCATTTGTTTTGTACAAAAAGTGTGGGATCATTTGTATTAAATTAACTGTTTTAGTTGGAACAAAAACAGAGATCAGATCTATATCTTCCATTAAGCTCTGACTGTCCACTATCTCAAAAAATCTTGAAAAATGTAGATGAAATAAAATATTAATGATGTACGCTCTAGATATCATTAAATTCACTAAGCATGGACATACCCTGAATATTTAGCTCTGAAATCAAAACAAAATTGGACTGTTGAATTTTTCTGTTATGTGAAAAGCCTTTTTGCTGCTACACTTCATACAAGTGGCTATAAGTGTACTTCTACAAGAGCATGCATATCTAGTGGATTTAAGCCAGTGGAGGCGGGGAGGGAGAAGGAGTAGGTCTAGTTGAGGTATATATAAGGTCATGTGATACAATTTCATTAATGTGCTGATATCTGATTTTCAAACTGGATTGATGAAAAGAGTTGCTTCTGAATGTTGATGCAGATGAACAGAAATTATTTCTGAACAAAACCCAAAATACTGCAGATGCTGGAAATCTGAAATAAAAACAGAGAGAGCTGGGAAAACTCAGCAAGTCAGGCAGCATCTATGGAGAAAGGAAAATGAGTCAACGTTTCGGGTCCACGACCTTTCGTCAGAAACTCATTTCCTTTTGTAGTGAGTGACATTGTCAGAAGCCTGAGAATATGTTGCTTGCTAAGCTTCTTGACTGAAAAAGGTGTAGTGTCCATAGAGACCAGAAGAGAAGTAGAGGATAGCATAACCACAAATCTAGAAGGTAATGAGTGTAACATACAGAGGACTATGTCCATCATTTTTCAGCCAGAGCACAAACTACTGTTTTTAATTAGATATTCAATAAGTAAAATAAGTTATTGTTTGGGTTTGAATTGTTTAAAGGCAGCTAATTTTCATTTAAATGGTGGATCCTGCAATACATTTTATTAATGTTGTACTAATGTTTATATGAGGGCAATTTTTAATGATTTTTTTATGTCCTAGAATAACCCAAAAATTTAGTTCCTTGGGCCTTTTTTTNAGAAGACCAACTTCCGTTTTAAGCTGTAGGTGCTAGAGATGTTTTGCTTGAAAAAAACATGAATGATATTGGTGAGCAGTCAAGTCTGCACTGATTTCTGGTTGACCCACTGACAAGGGGATGAATTGGCTTCGCTCCTATTCTGCAGGATAGGACACATAACCACACGTCTGTCGTAGTTTAGGTAAAATTGCTTTTTTAATGAAGTGTTCCCTACTGATATAATCTTTTACAGAGGGATGAATCTATAGGCCAATGGGAATAGAATGTTCGAATTATACCAACCTGTTAACACGTCATGTTTTCAGCTAGCTATTTGCTGACATGATGTGTTTCCAGTGACTGAGCTCAACTACCAATTGAAGGAAATAAAAAAAATTGCAGTGCGGGTAGGAGAGCTTTCCTTTTGATCTATTGTTCTTTCATGCCTTGCATTCGTTGCTTTCATAAAAAGTTCCTGATTTTCCCTTTTCATATTTTCCTCTGATATTCCTAATATACAATTCAAAGCCCGTCACATGTAGCAATCTGCTCCTTTATGCCAATTCATTTCAGAGACTGTTAGTAATATTTTAATTAAGTATTCCATTTGGAACAGCAGTAATGAGTTGGCAAGCTGCAAAGTCGTGGAAGCAGAATGAATTGCTGCCCTTGGTTCACACACTCGCATGTATATATTCTATTGATTACAATTCAGGCAGAGCAATGACAACTGTTAATCAATGCCAGGGCATTAGATTCGTATCTTTAAATAGAAGTGTCAAGGAATGCTGCAAAACTTTATTAGCCTTACAAGCAAACAATCCACGAACCAATATAGGTGAGACAAAATCGCCTAGAGCTTGTAACATCCCCTCCTTCCCCACTCTCCTCTTCCAACATTGAATGATAACAAGCCATTGATCTGTGGAGGCTTTGCTATATTCTTTAATAAAATCTTATTCCTCCATCCACCGGAAAGGAGAGGAAGGGAGGGACTGTTGTGTTGGATATCAGCATTGCTGCATCTGGTTCATTGGAAAATTGATCATATATTTAAAGTACTCAAGTCCCAGTTTTCTGCCCCCACCAGTACTTGACTCTGCATATGGGGAAAGCGGCAGTCATCCTCAGGCCGATGCCTTTCTGGAACCATCTAGTAATTGGTATCCACCAGCAGTATGTGTTGGCTCTGTTTTGAATACTCATTCCACTCCTTCCTGACAGCTCTGATTGAGATTGGAAAGAATCCGCGTGGGCAGTCATGAGTGCACATCCGTATCCTACCAATCTGTGGCTCAGCGCATGAATACACTGACCTGCTGTGCTGGTGGACTGGCTGTTCACTGATACCAGTGTTGGTGCAAGGATCAACTAGCAGGAGGTATACAATGCATCCAACTGCTACTGCAATGTTGACAGCAGATGTCGTTCTTTTGTGACCTGGCTGTAAACTGATTATCTGTAAAAAGCACTGACCTGCTGGCCTTCACCATTGAATCAAAATGTCACAATATCATTTTATAGTTTGTTGATCTACATTAATAAAATATATGTGTGTGAGAGAGAGACCCCTCCGAACTACTTGATCATTCAGTTTACCATTTTGTGGAACAATTTGGGTAATATTAGAAATAGCCTCTGTGTGTATATGTATATTTAATATATATTTTTAAATCTTAATTGAAAGATTGTATGTTTTGGTTCATATTTATTGTTTGCAGATTTAGCAATGGGGGAAGGTGGTCAGAGACTGCATTATTGAGTGTCTGTGTGAAGGTCGGAAGGCACATTACTGATAATTGCTTACTCCCAAAAATCCTCTAACTGAAAGCTACATTTTGTATCTCTATCTGAAAATTATTAACAAAATAACAAAAATTTATGCCACAAATATTTTTTGCTCTTTTTCAAAAAATATAACTCCCAGAAGTATATACTAAATGATATTTGAAGCTTACATTTTGTACTTTTAGCAATACAGTGGAGTCCTGTAGCTCAGTGGTTAGAGCACTCGCTTTGCAAGTGAGAGACCTGAGTTCAATTCCCGGCAGAGGGCGAAACCTTGGGCAAGTTTCCTTACTCCACACAGAGCCTAATAATAATCCCTCCAAAACCAAACACAATAATAAATTGGTCATTTTTAATCTCTGACTGTTTGTGGGACATTGCTGTGCGCAATTGGCTGCCGCGTTCGCCCACAAATATACAGTCAATTCACTTGACAGTGTGTTCTGTGAAGCGCTTTGGGACGTCCTCCCGACGTGAAAAGCGCTATATCAAATGCAAGGATTATTATTATATCCCCCCAACGTGAAAGGTACTATAC
This sequence comes from Callorhinchus milii, assembly GCF_018977255.1. Classification (NCBI taxonomy): domain Eukaryota; kingdom Metazoa; phylum Chordata; class Chondrichthyes; order Chimaeriformes; family Callorhinchidae; genus Callorhinchus; species Callorhinchus milii. Next base: position 9,227,172 of record NW_024704765.1, on the reverse strand, counting down.
AAATATAATTTGTTGCTGTTGCATATTTGCAATTTTTATTTTTAAAGGTTCAGGGATACAAAGTTTTAAAAGATTTTGACATCTTACAAGGCTGTTCACAGCAAGACAAGTAACCTATTGTATTTGTGGTTTAGCAATGTCAAGCAGTTTGTACTTGCTTTAAAAAAAAGTGACTTAATGTTTTATCCATAAAGGTAAAAAGATTTGTAGTCAGGCTCTGAAAGAATTTTATAAATGTAATGACTGCACCTTGCTGATGTACAACCATGTGTGTTTTTGCACAATACTGTACAACGTTTCAGGGTTGATTCAAGGTCATTTGTGATTTTTTTTCCCCCTTCTGTTTGTTACACTGTGATGTAATGCAAGCTGACATGAGGAGACCTTCTGTTCTTTTCTGTACTTCATTTTTAGTTGTTAATTTTCATTGCTGCACCGAACCAACCTATCCCTCTGCCGTTTGTTCATTTGTGTAAAAGTACAGGAGGGTACAGATTTCCATTTTCTGCCCTGCCCCATCATAAAAACAGCAATCATTTGCAAATAATGATTCTTGCTTGACTCCCTATAAACCTTACATTCATCCAAGGCTTGAATGCATAAGTGCTCAAATATGCTGTTTTTTAAAAATAGAAAAACCTTGTTTAATATTTGTGAAATTGTAACTTGAATGTTTTCTTTGAGGTTGCAATGGTGGGAATTGCAGCTTAGAATAGTAAGTGGGATCTTGTTGGTCTTGCTATATTAGGAGTTCTGACACAAACAATGTGTTGTATGATTTAATCTGGGTTATTGCAAAACTTTAGCAGTTTTGTCACTGAAACAATGTCTTGCATATAAATCAGCCTTTGGGAAAAGGTTTTAAAGTTGGTTTTAACGAAGAAAAACAACACCTAAAATGGAGTACTAGATGTTTTGGTTTGCTGTAATTGAAAAAGCTACGAGTGGCATAAGGTAACAGCTGCAAGAGGCCAGAAGAGATCAGGTACAATAAGGAAACACTGAATTATTGGAGTTGGAGGGATAAACCCAATGATGTTATTGCAAACTGGTGCATTGCTTTGCAGCAACTTGCCTTAGGTAAATAGCAAGTAGAATATTTCAAGCCTGGTAAAGATGAACTGTCTGTCAGATAATAATAATCAAATGTACTATTGCATGATTTTGTTTACTTTTATAAGAAAACTGGGAATTGCTAACTTGCGTGAAGTGAGGGGTGGCATGTAATACATAAGCAATCACCATCAAACGCCTAACAATAATCCCTCCAAAACAAAACAATAATAAATTGGTCATTTTCAATCCACAACTGTTTGTGGGACGCTGCTGTGCGCAATTGGCTGCCGCGTTCGCCCACAAATATACGGTCAATCCACTTTACAGTCTATTCTGTAAAGCACTTTGAAACATCAAGAAGACGTGAAAAGCATATATCAAATGCAAGGATTATTATCATATTATAATTGTAAGTAAAATAAGACAGTTTATTTTTTATTTTTCAGAAATGAAAGCCAGGAAAAAGTGTGGAAAATTAAGCCATTATCTGCTGTGGCATACGGTCCAAGAGTAACGAAAGGATTATTTGACAGTGCTACTGTTGGCTTTGATTATCAAGTTCATTGCTAAATATTGAGATTGTGTCAGTTGCAGGGCTGAAAGGAAAAAGGGTGGGAGGGACAGTTGTTATGACTTCAGGGGTTGATTTGATATTGATCTTAAGGTTGGAGCTGATCTGGTGATTAAATCAAGAGTGAAAGCCTGAAGTGCTGAGAGGTTGGGATGTGAGGACCAAGAACCAGGAAGGGAAAGTGATATTTATTTTAGATCTATTTGTTCATTGAACCAGTTGGAATTTACCATTTTAAATGTAAATGTTGCACTACTTGCACCTGATTTCATTGTTTGTAAATATTTATAATTGGCATCAGTTAAAACCTTTTGGTAATTTAGTTTCCAGTAATTGGTTCCAACTGAAGCATGGAGCAATAACTGATTTTTTGAACGTGAAACAAATGAGCACTTTCTGCTCCTTGGAGGGATCACTGGGGGGAAGAGATTAAATTGGGTAAGATTAGACAAAATAAGAATGTGATGCAGCATAGTGATAAAAGTTAATATGTTCATATTTTGAGTAATACCATGGCATTTTTGCGGAAGCAAAAAAATATTAGGGGCATTAAAGGTGGTCTTTAATTCTGGCATTTTTAAAAAACATTTCTGCTTTGTAATAATATTAGAAATTTGTATTTACTTCTGCAGATGTACAATAATTGGCTTGACATTCTCAGTGTTATTTTGGAAAATGTATTTTTTATAAACAACCTGTTCGGCTTGCAGTTTCTTAATCTTGTAATACATATGAAGCATGATGTGCCCCATTACTTCAGTTTACTTTGCTTGGCACACTTGCAAGCCATTTCCTTTAGCGTATTAACTTTTTTCTCTGGTAAGTATGTTTATTTTTTTGTATGCGAGGAGCCAGAATTTATTACTTTATTATCCCACCTTTTAAGTGAATCTCAAGTGCATACGGTAAAGGGAATGCTGGGCCCTTGCGCGCACAGCAGATATGCTACTGGCAGATCACAGGTTGCTGTTGGTTTTGATAACTTTACCCCCACAGGTGTGTGTGGGCACCATACCTGAACATAACAGAAATGTTTCGAACCGATAGATGCATACCTCTTGAGTGTTGCTGAGCAACAGAACACACAGCAATGGCATTGAGACTGTGAATTTCCTTTGTCCTGGATTAGAATTCAAATGCAGATCCGAGCAATTCAGACCTGTGGTTCATACTCTGAATGAAGCATTGCTCTTGACCATTTGGACCATTTCAGTTCCAACAATAATCTGCCAGTTAATGCCTCATCATAACAACAGTGAATGGTTGTGGGTGGAATGTCGTCATGTGAAAAAGCAAAGACAGCATTTGAACGTCTTAGTTGTCAAAGTTCAAAATGGCACTTCAGATTCCTTTCACAATCTATATTATAAATAACAACCGAATAAGCAGCAGTGTACTCAGGGTGCACATGCTTGGGAACTTGAGTCATGGTGAATCGTTCAGAGCGTGAGATGAGCTTTTATTTGAGTAATGAGTCAATGTTGTAAACAGTATTAGCAACCCCAGTAAATGGCATTACTGTATTACATCAGTGTAAACATTCAATAATAAATCTTACAATTGATATAGCCTCTATAACATTAAAACAGCCTTAAAATACCTCGCTAGTCATTACTGTCCAGCCTAGTGACTGTGTATATTTGTGCAAAGCAAGGTCCCCAAAATAGCCATGAAATTAATGACCAATTTATCAGGAGCATTGTTGCCCAGGGCGCTGAACTCCCTTCTCCTTTTGAATCGCCCAGTATAATGTTGTTATCAAGCATCTCACTAGAACACGTAATCCTTTTATAACGCAGGTCTGTTGCAGTTCCTGGTCATTACCATTAGTGCGGTGTGCTTCCTGTGCATCTGTGCAAGAAGCCTACCGGTGAGCTCTAAAAAACACCTGGAAGTATCAAACAAAACCTATTAAAATTTAATTTGTCTTTCCAAAACCTCATCACAAATGCTAAAGTTTAAAGAGTGATAACTTCACAAAAGATGATGGAATTGTGTGATTCAGAAAGTATCAGAACTACTCTAGGTATGAGAAATTTGAGTAGTACATGTTACTGTTTGCCCATTAATCAATTGCTTTATTATACTCTTTGGAAAATACTGATATTTGTTAGTGAATTACTTAGCAGTAATCAAATTGATGGGTTCATAGAATCACACAGCACAAAAAGAGGCCATTCGGCCCATCGAGTTTGTGCCGGCTCTTTGAATAGAGCAATTAATGTCAGTCCCACTCCCCAGCCCTTTCCCCATAACCTGCAAACCCGTCCTCCTCAAATACCCATCCACCGCGTTTTTAAAAGTAGTTATCAAATCGGCCTCAACCACCCTTTCAGGCAATGCATTCCAGATTCGAACAACTCGCTGTGTGAAAAAAATTCTTCTCACCTCCCCTCGGCTTCTTTTAGAGACTATTTTGAATCTGTGACCTCGAGTCACTGACACATCCACCAGTGGGAACAGTTTTTTCCTTTCTAACCTATCAAATCCCCTCATGATTTTGAAGAACTCTATTAGTTCCTCGTAATCTTCTCTGCTCCAATGAGAATAATCCTAGCTATTCATCTGACACTGTAACTCACAAAAGGGAAGTTGAAATGTCACTGGAAACCTGTAAGTGGATAAAGGTTTTTAATTTACCAATAAGCAAAGGATGTTCTATATGTTTTTCAGTAAAATGCATTTTTACTGACCTTTTTTCTTTGTGCTTGTTTGCACACATTTCTGTTCCAAATGAAGAAGAATATAATAGCATGGCATCGCACCATTTTAATAGTTGTATGATAAGCCTGCTGGCTAGGTGATGTGGATCCTCTGGTACAAAGATTAGTTGGATAAAGTGAATTGCACAAAAAAATTATCTTGTAAGATAAAGCACCCGATGACAACAAACGAGTTAAAGGCAATTTTGCAAATCTTGTGAATTAAAAAGATTTAACATGGGTTTACTTACCCTTTAAAGTAAGAATTGTTTTAACTTTATTAGTAACCCAATTGTTAAATGTTGTGTTGTTCTGCTCTCTGTTGCTGTATGTTCCTCATTCCCCCCATAAAGAAGGCAGGCTAAGTGTTGGCAGCAAATTTGAGAGGGCAGAGGCAGAAGATGTGAAATGCTTTGTGTTGGGAAAAACATATAATTAAAAATTGAACACACAACCATTACATATGAATTGGGGCTTGTTGGGCATTTATGTTCATTTCCTCCCCCAAAAGTCCTACTGTTTTTCTAATGAAACTACACAGGGGAGAGAATTGGCTTTTAATTCCAATTTGAAATCTCAGCACCGATTTGCACACTGTATTATGCTGAATATGAACAACAGGGAGACTGAGTGTTTGTAATTGGCATAGATAGAATTTTTCTAGTTTATGGTCCTTTCAAACTGGCTGCTTCTCGTAGTTGACAACAGGGTGCGTGAGTAAGTGCAGTTGAAATCTTGAGTGCTCGTCTGTCCAGCACAGCTGAGCACAGCTGTGATGGGACGAATATCGAGAGGCTGGCATTATTGATGTAAGTATAGAAAGCTGCAGTGCTGCAGGATGATTGATGCCTCCCAATCCTTGTCATTCCATACCAAGCTTTGTGCTCAGCTAAGTGGGTCCCTTCTGAGAGACCCAGTGACTCTGGAGGCGAAACTGAACCGTTGTTTAAGTATCACCTGCAACATCGGAAGGTTTAAAAACTTGGTGGTGGAGTCCACTGCACTGTAAGGACCCCACCTCCTACTCCTCCAGTATATTAGTCATTCACTTCATGACTGGGAACATGTGAGACCTTGTTTTGCACAAAGTAGCTGGCGTATTTGTCTATAAATACAGTCCAAACACTTGATAGCAATCATCTGTGAAGCATTATGTCAAATACAAGCATTAGAATTATTGTCGTCCACTTTTAGACATTTCTTGAATAAGATGAATTTTATTGAATAGATTTATTTTTCTCAGCTTTGTAGTTTCTGCTAATGTGCAGATATTTGTAATCATACTGTTCTTGGTTTGCATATTACTCCTGGTGTTTGTTCAATATTGTAGCACTTGAATTAATGGGTGTACCGGTGGAATATTTTGCCAATGATTAGAATTCACCGCAAGCTGTTACTTTCTTAGCTGACCTTTGAAAATTTGCCACATTCATACAAATAGATAATGTATAGGCCAAATCCCAGACTCGAGCTCACAAAAAAAATACAACCACTTTTTATCCGTTGGCCACATCGTGTTTTGCTGGATTGCACACGCATTTGTATGAGATACTGCTGACTTGAAATACAATTTCAAAGCCCAGTTAGGAACTCTGTTGTCATAGTAATGTTTAATTGCTGTGTGGTGAAGAAGGAAAAACCTACTTCAGTGCTGAATGGTTTAATATTTCATTAAACGTTCCCGCCTTTCATTATTCACATGTTCTGGGCAAGCTTATTTCACACATGCTGAAATGTACCAAATTGTTTTGAAGCAACTGCCTTAAAAACTGAAACTGTAAATCTAATAAAATAGTTATTGTAAGAGACGAAGTACTGCGTGGTGTTAGAGTTTTGCGACACATCATGTAGTGCAGGTCAGTTTTGTGCCTATGTGTAAAAGCAGCCTTGAGGGAGTAAAATAATACAAGTACTACTGTACTGTGCTCCGCCACTGTCAAGCGCTCTGAGATGCTATCCTGCATGAGGGGCGCTATAAACATGCAAGTTGCAGCTGATGACAAAAGCTTGAAAGATTGAGTCGTTGATCCTTGACCTTCCTTTACCCCACAATTGTAGGCTCCCATTCCCTAGTTCTGGATTGCAATTTTTTACAACACAAACATCAAGGTTATCTATTGATTATTCTTGGGACTTTATCGGCCCAGTGAAAAGCGCTATATCAAATGCAAGGATTATTATTATTATTATTATATGTAGCAACAAGCAGTTGTTTACGTGGGCATTCAGTGATTGAAAGGTTTAAAGGTGGAAATAATTGGGATGGGCACAGGTCAATATTAATTTCTATGTGCTTATTTCAGCCAAATGATCATAGAATCCATTTTTACCTTTCCTAGTATTGCCTCTACTAATGTTTGAATTATTTATTAAGTAGTATTTTGGGCTGTATTGGAATTCATAATAAGAGGATGCCATTGGGAAGAAGATGAAGTGAATCCGTCAGCATCATTCTGGTTCTTGGGGTGAATCTGTGCGATATCACATCAGATGGAGGAACCTGGGGACTACTGCTATGTACAGTTGTAACAGTGATGTGTTTCTGTGGTAATACACCCTCTAAGGGAAAATTCTGCCCTGTTTCTTTGGGTTTCCATACATAGATATTGCCAGTATTTCTCATGGTGTTGCATGTATTATTTATGAATGTGCTTTCGTTAAAAGAAACTTAATATAAATAGCAGAGCTGTATCTCAACTATGAACAGTCTTTTAAAGAGAAGTCTTAGATAAAGAGAAATCTCAGGGCATAATCTTAAAATTAGTTAAATTAAAATTAGTCAATTCACTTTACAGTATATTTCTGTGAAGCGCTTTGAGACATCTCGAAGACGTGAAAAGCACTATATCAAGTGCAAGGATTATTATTATTATAGAGCTTGGCCATTAGAAGTGAAATCAGGAAGCATTTTTCACGCAGAGGCTAGTGGAAATCTGGGGTTCTCTCCTCCAAAAGGCTTGAATGGTGGATCCATTTAAATTTTCCAGATTGAGTTGGATTGATGTTGTCAGGTCAGGGTATGAAGGGATATGGGGCAAAGGTGGGTGAATGGAGTTGAGGTACAAATCAACCATGATCTAATAGAATGCTGGAACAGGCTCGGTGGCTGAATGGCCTCCTCCTGTTCCTATGACACCTTGCCAAGGTTATATAAAATGCTATATAGGATTGAAAAAGTAAATCAACAATATCTAGCATCTTATATCATCCTTCATGCAGGGTAACATCGTGGAATGCTTAAAATTCAGAACAATGCTTTCAGATATGCCAAGGCAGCAGGACCAGAATGTTCAGGAGTGTGAGGGATAAGTTTAGACCCCAAACCAGGCAATATTTCTTTACATAGGAAGGAATTAACATGATGAGTGGTTTACCAAGAAGAGTGGTTAAGACCAGGACACTGAACTCTTGTCTCTGAACCGTGAAGAAGATGAGGGTATTCTAGAAGGGTGAAATCAAGTGGGCTGAAAGGCCTTTTTCATCTGAACCAACACGTGACTTTGAATGTACTACTCTGTGTGAGGATTCACAAGCATTACAATCCATTGGCGGCACGTTTCGCCCACAGAATATACAGTCAATTCACTTTACAGTATATTCAGTGAAGTGCTTTAAGACATCTTGAAGACATGAGGCGCTATATCAAATGCAAGGATTATTATTATCTACTCCTTGTGCAGTGTATTAGTACACAAGTCTTCAAATGGCTGAATATTTTTTATTGTGCCATGTTGTCATGTTCCATTATAAAATTATTTGATCTGCGGTGATGGAAAACTTTAAAAACCCTTTAATGAAAACTCAATAAAGTATGTAATGATTACAAAGTGTATTGTCAGCAGTGACATACTTCTTTCTCGTTGTACTTGCCTGATAACTTCACGTAGTTTTGGTCATTGTAACTAGAGTTTTTGTTGTTGTTTGAACAGTTTTAATAATGTTAACAACAGTCACAGAATCATTTGTTTCAATTACTTTCATCTCATTATAGTATTGCCACCCACTGAAAATCCGCCTAACAGGACTGAGATTTCTGGTGGGTGAATTTGTGAAACAGATGTGCAGGCCTTTTGATTGGGAATATTACAGCTGTTAATTATAATAATCTTCATTTTACCAATTTGCCTCTTGTCTGTTGCTGTTTCAACAACAAATGCACTTTGACAGTGTACACTGAACGTCTCAATGACAAATATAATGGTGAATGGAGAGCAAACTAAGGGGAAATTTAAGTATGTTGACTGAAGGCATAATCGAAGAGTTTTTTCAAAGCATTTGAAATGCAGAGAGGGTATACAAACCAAAGAGGTTCTGAAATTAATTCCATAGGGCACTGGGTTAACCATGGGAGATGAGCAACAGTTGGCTGCAGTTGAAAACCGTATAGGACACATATAGACGAATAGGGCTGGAAGAGATGATGTAGAAAGGGCATTTAGTTAAATTCACTAGTCTGAGGGATGGTTTAGTGCAATTGATGCATTAACAATGCATAACTGAATAGGGACTTATTCTGTGTATGTGCAGAGGCGATAGTTGAGGGTGGAACCACCTCCATGTTGTCTCATCTTATCTCAGTAGTGAGCTTGGGATGGAGTACCGCTTGGCGCATGAGTCAACCTGAATTGTTCTTTCATGCCAGTTAACAGCCCACTCAAGTGCCAACGGGAGCAGGATGCTTACCTCATGGTTTGTTCAGAGACCACAAGAGAGTGAAAAATAATCTTCAATGTCCTTTAGAAATCCCAACTGAGGTTTCAAATGTTTTACACCCATACTCTCAATAAAAACATGTTCCTGCATGATTTAAAGAATTTGTAGCATTTCTAACCCAAACTCAGAATGGTACGGCAACAGTAATAAGGTCAAGATGGTTTTCTGGCAACCCTGTACAGTTGCAAGGTTGCGTCCTGTGGCTGCCGCCACTCTGTTCTGTAAGGCACACTTGCAATGGGTTTCAGCAGCTCTTGTCTGCAGTGTGAAGCAGGGGAGCGCTGTGGAGGCAAAGCATCTTAACCCAGGGGAGAGCAAGGAAGAAAAACTGACGTAGAGCATCTTGTTTCGCAGCAAATCTGCCTTTTTCTTGGCTATGTGTGGGCTGGCAGTGTTATCAAAGTAATTTAGAAGCACTGGCCTCAATTACTGTAGCAGCTGAAGATGGCTGTGTTTAGCTGAGAGCCCTGGACATAGGGAGAGGAAGTTATAATAATAATTATTGCATTTGATATAGTGCCTTATCAAGTATATTTTTGAAAGATATTTTTAAAAGGTAGCCGCCGTAGCTTGTTCCTTGTTTATTGAGGTTTCTAAAGAGAGGCAAGCAGATTTCTGATTGCATCGTGTATATATTTAATATAAATTTTAATATTTCAGGAGATTGCATTGACAATTAAAATATATCCAGTGTACAGGTGATGATCATTAAACCTGATAGATGCATTCCACTGATAAAGCCTTAATTTGTTTCTTTTATATCTTGTTTCCCCTTGCGAATATTTCCTTGTTAATACACAGGCAAGAAATTCATCTTACTTTAAATGCTCTGGCATGTAACTACTTTCAGATTAAGAAAATTAGAAGTGTGAAATATTAAAAGGTTTTTTATAGCATATGGATTCCTGATTAAATTTCTCTCATTCTTTTGCGTTTTTTCAGTTTAAAGCAGATATAATGTATGGTTAACTATATGCTTTATTGAACCCACTCTCTATCTGCAGAAACAGAGAATTAATGTAAACCAGCACTTGAATAATTTGGGCAAATATGTGAAATAGGAGTGTGAATTTGAGCTTCTAATAAGTATCCCTTTCCTTCTAAATATCAGATATTTGATATTTTTTTCTTGTTGTTCAAATAATCAAGACTGTGAACTTTTAGTGCACTATATGTCCCAGACTTCAGGATGATGGACACAATATGTTTTCTTGAGTCATGGCAAAATGTCTGTATTGTAATAAACACAGTTTCGAAAAGCGAATATGTTTAATTAGCAGATTTCATTAAAAGTTAATACCCTGATGGCTTAATAAGTGTGCTTTCCAAGTCTCTAAAAATAACACTTGCTATTTTGACTTATTAGGGAAAGTCATTGTCTAATTAACATGATTTGTACATACAAATTAGCTGTAATCATCTGATTATAAAGGTAACATATTCTTTCCAAGGCTCATAAAACCAGGAGCGAGAAAGGTGGTTAAGTAACTTGCCTACTTGAAAAATGTGCATATGTCCCTAATTAATACACACCATTGTTAGTGTTATGAAAGTGTTGCATATTGTGGATTTTAGTGTGAAAATATTGGGAAGGGTCGAGAGATTCTGAACTGAGAAGATAGTTTCGGATCAGTACAAAGGTGTTCCGGGTCAGGCAAATTACGTGATTAACATTGAATACATTTCAAGGTGTTACCAAGTTAAATAAGGGCCACTGATGTGTTCACTTCATTATGATATTGCACTGTTCAGAAAGGTCAAGACATAGCCCTGGCATAAGCAGACTTGGGGCAGTTTCCCAATCATTGCCTACTTGATCCCAGTCGTATGATGTAACAATTGGCAGTTTTAACAAGTGAAAGCATTCAGATGAGCAATTCCATAAGAACTATTAATCTGGTTATAAATGCAATCCTGCATGTTTCCTTCAGCCTCATCTCTTGTGTCTAATATATTCATTTGTTTTATTTTTGACAGGATGGGGAAGTAGTTTACATTTTGTGCAATCTCCTTGTGGAGATTTTTCATTAGATTTATTTAGAGCTGTTTTTTCTCACCGGCATGATTTTTTTAGAATCTTACATTCTGACAAATGAATATGTCGTATCTTGTTTTTAGTCTGTACTTGTTTCATATTTTGTTAATGGCAAAATGGGTTTATGGTCCTGGAAATGGAATGCAGATCAGGGAAGTATTTCAGAAACCGAGGGAGTGTAATGTGATTAGAGTTGATTGGTTCAGACTGCTACTACATTTTGCAGTGCTGTTTATCATTTGCATAAAACTTCAACAAGTACAAAAAGTATCCTCAAAAGGCTTTACTCTTTCCATGCCCTATGTGTGTATAGCAGAGCTTCATATCTGTGCTAATTGGAAACAACTACATGTGGATATGAAACCTGCAATCGTGTGCCTGTGTGTGCACCTTTGCACTGAGCCTCGGTACAGACACTCAGATGGTTGTGATTAAGCAACATTTTACTGCCTTTGTGTCACAGAATCTTAGAGACAGAAGGAGGCCATTTGGCCCATTGTGCCTGTGCCGGCTCTTTTGAAAGAGCTACCAACTAGTCCCACTCCCCCGCACTTACCCCTTAGCCCTGCAATGTTTTCTTTTTAAGTATCTATCTAATTCTCTTTTGAAAGCTATTATCGAATCTGCTTCCTCCACACTTTCAGGCAGTGCATTCCAGACCGTAAGAAATTTCTGGGTAAAAATATAAATAAAAAAAAGTGTTGTTGGTACCTTTTGGTTTTAATATTCAAGATATGCTTCCATAGAATGTTAAACTCTACGGCTTTGCTGTGCCCCGTGTTCATCTTTTGGAAACCTGGTTGCCCAAAAATTAACAGATTTTTTTCGGATAGTGGCCCGAGAAACGTGACCTGATTAATAGACCCTCTCATTTCAGAACCATTCAGATATTTTATTTTTATTTTAAAGGTTCTTTCTCGCCTTTTTTTAATTTAGCTTTTGAGCAACTTGTTTTAAAATCCAGTGTGCCCAGAGTGTGTCACCATAAACGCCTGTGTCTCATAATGCATGGGGATCCGTCCATCTCCTGCAGTGTGCCATCGGCAATAGCTAGAGAACTGCAAGCCAGCAGGAGCCGAACTGACATGATTAGCCGAAGTCAGAAGACCTCGCTATGCCTACAAATGTGTTTCTGCGGCTCCATCTCTCTCTGCACTCGCTGGTTTTTATTTTTCCTCCCCGCTCCTCCACAGCACGTAAAAACTTTCATCTGTGAAATGTTCAAGTGTTATTTTTAACCACCAAGGATTCACGTTCGCCTGAGCACGTGAACTCAAATTGCAAATCCCTCTTGCCACCAATAATACTGAAATGAGGCAGATAGGAAAGGAGTTCAATAAAACCGCACATTGTTTAGATTGATTGACTTAGATATTGAAGTTATTGTAACACCTGAATTAATTAGATTTTTGTATTTAATTTTTAACTCTGAATTTCCCTTCATTTTGTGCAATAACTGCAGATTTTTAACCTTCTAAATTTAACTAACACCCCTATCAGGAAAATACCCAGTATAATCCTTACATTTGACACAGCACCTAAAGATGATCCATCTCAAAGTAAGACAATTGGTGACACCAATTGCCTTTACAGTTAATTGGTGTTGAGTGTTGTGACTTTTCGCAGGCAAATATGGCAGCCAATTTGTGCATAGTGAGATCTTACCACAGCCATTAAGTGAATGGATTATTTATTTATTTATTATTATTATTTATTTGGTGGGTTGTTAACCAGGACACAGTCAGAAATTTTCTTCTCTTATGAAAGCTTTGTGGAATCTTTAGATTGGATTGGTTTATTGTCTCGTTCAAAAGGTAGCACCTCCAGAGGTGTAGCACACTCCCAGTACAGCACTGCAATGTTAGCCTGGACTGTAAGCTCAACGATCTTTATTGGATGCAAAAGACTCAAATTCACATGTTTAATTCATTTTGTTGGAGCGTGCAGAACAATAAGAGACGCATTGTTCCTGAGCTGCTGGGTTGAGCCTTAAATTGCTTCCCAGTTTCCTGTCGAGGAAAATGGATCAAGCCAAAGTTGTTTATGTGTTGCCATCCTTTCACTTTAGAATGATAACGCTGTCTGTATATTGTATGTCCGCAACAGACTGGATTGTATTAGATGGACTTGAGGCACAGAAATTGAACATGTGGCCTCTTGGTTCATAACATAATCTTCAAAGCCTTTAACGATCAGAGAGTAAATCATAGGAGTGTACCATCTCATTCACACTGCATGGGCTGCCTGTGGTACATGTGAAATGTCTTTCAGAAGTGCATCTGACCCAATGAATGTATGAAAGTAGTTTTTTTGGTGGCTCCAGATGAAGAGAAAATCTCTTTTAATCATCTCAGGCGAAACTCAAGAAGGTGGTTAGTACCAAAGCAGGTTTTAATTATACCTGTGAAAGAAAGCAACGACTGGTATCTCTGAAATTCGATAGTTACATGTTTAAATGGGGGTGAACCATCTTTAGTTGGTACCACATACGGTACTTAATGAGAAACTTGTCATACCTTGCTTTTTGCAGGATCAATTACATAAAATCTATGGAGAAATCTGTACAGAATACATCTGAAAAAAGCAGCCTTCTCTCTAGCAGTTTAATGATCTTGTTGCTGAGATCTCTTGACTATGTTTTTAAAAAAAATCATATTTGTAGGTCAGGGACATGTTGTAAATTCCTTTCTCTCTTCTAACTAGGCTCTTCGGTGAAGGGAAACTATTAGGAATATACAGTCTTTGGCAAAGGCTAGAGGAATCCAGTGATCTGTGACATTATAACAGTGAGAGCTAACTAATACATTTCATATTCTGATAGACTGAAACTCGTAACACTGCTGTTTTAAAAGAAAAACTCAACACTTCAATATCTGTGACGTTTTGCCATTTATCTTTGGGTTGAATATCACCATCAGCTTTATCGCCGTTCCATCTATGTTGCAGTGTGAAAGATGTCAAGATGGAAATAGGAAAATGACATTTGGTGCAAAATGCTCTGAGTGTATTTTGTCTAGGTTTAAAAATTCTGTGCAAATGAGCTAAAGGTTCTAATCTTCAGGATTCAGGTGACATTTGCGGACTCTTTTACACTGTTCTCATAATTTGTCGTCTCAACCCCTCAATTGATATATGGTTGGATAACTCACCTCTGATGTATACATATTCAATATAGTGACATTCTGCTGTTCAGTTATTTTTGTTTGGTGAGATATCAGGATGTGGAGCATACAGTGTTATGTTCAGTCCAAGTTATAAATTAAGCACTAAACCAGTCATATTTTATAGACTGTTTCCAAGTTCTAATACACCCAGATGCATAAAGTTTCTTACTGTCTTACCCTTAAGACCATAAGTCTTAAAATGTTAGGATCTGTGCCGAATTTTGTAAAAGAACTGTGGAAAATCTTTCAAATTGGGACTGAAGGTAACTGCAAAATCTGCACAAAGTTCTGTACAGTTTGTTTGAAACCTAATTCTTCTGGATTGAACACGCTGATTTGAAACGTTTGTTAGCTTTATAACTTTCAATGAAATTGAATATGGAAATCCAATACAAGTCACAAAACTGCAAACTCCTATTTGCATTTCAGTGTAACGATATGAAACTGCCACCACAATAAACCTCTATATTTAGGTTTCGGGCCATTCCGGGATTTATCGTGCAACATTAATTTGTATTAATATTCAGTTTTATAAGACTTATTGTGTATTGTGATTTGTATGAAGAAAGCTTTGGTGGAGAGTGACTAAAGGAGGAGCAGATAGAATGTCTGTGCTTCACGTTGGGTGGAGTTGATCTAGAGTGCGTGAGCACAGCCTGCGATTCTAGATCATAACCAGTAAATGATTATAATCCTTGCATTTGATATAGTGCCTTATCGCGTCTTTGAGACGCCACAAAGCGCTTCACAGGATATACTGTAAAGTAGAATGACTGTATATTACTTGACAAGGTACAAAGGAAGACAGCAAGATGTATTAGGTACTGTACTATTGCTACATAGAGCAGCAGTCTCCTTAGAACGGAGGAAAAGGAAGCGCTTCGGTCGTATCTGTGACAAAGCCTAACCTAACCAGTAAATGGTTTCTTTTTGAGAATATTCAGTGCATGTCACTGGAATCAGCTGAGATCATAAACATAACAATAACAACTTGCATTTATATAGCACCCTTCACGCGGGGTAGCATCCTGGAGTGCTTAATATAGATACCACAAAGTGTACACTGAAGTGTTGGTATGTACCAAATATAGTGAGACAAATATATCAGAGTTTCATTGTGTAGCAGTGGCATTAGTAGCTACTGATACGTATCCCTGTGTGATATCTTCCTGTGCTATAAAAAGAAAAAAAAGACTTTTGGTCCGTCAGGTTGCTGTCCGTGTTACTTCCTGCGCACTCTGTCATCACCTGCTTTGCCTCACTTATGCTTGACGCATTACTATAAATGCTATGTCAAATGCAAAGATTGTATATTTCAGGTTATACTCTTGTTAGAACACACTTACACTGCCCAGCATTTCATTTAGATCAAATCTGAATTCTTTTCACTCCACTGGTGAATACGCAGAGGCTCTATGGCAATATATTCCGCTCGCTATGAAAATTTTTGTAGATGTTAATTTTGCCCATTAAATACCCTATTTTGTTCGAATTCATTTAAATTGAAATAGCATTAGTGTCGATCTCCAGTGCATAAGGGATTGGTGAAATGTGTTCAATTTTGTCAGTGTCTCCTATCTGTGAAATCCAGCACAGCTCGAACACTGAAGGAAATCCCCAAATGCATTGGTGTGCTTTGCTGGTGAGGGTGAAGAAATGCCCAAGCGCGTGCTGGGCTGGGTGTCTGGGCACTCTGCTTGTGTTTGGGGTTTTTATGAGCTAAACAAGGAGAAACTATTTCCACTGGTCAGTCACTGCAAGGCACGAATTTAAGATCATTGTATAAAAAAAGAGTGAGGTTAGCAGATTTTATTTAACTCCAATGTTAGGATGTGAAATGTCTCACCAATAACTCTGATTGAAGGGAAATCTATCATAGCTTTTAAAATTGAATTAACCAAATATTTGAATAGGAAAAATATAAAAGCAGAATGGGCATAGTCAAGGTGGGTTTTAATAATAATTCTTGCATTCGGTCTAGCGCCTTATCTCGTCTCGAAGAGCTTCACCGAATATACTGCAAAGTCAATTGACTGTATGTTTTTGTGAGCGAAACGTAGCAGCCAATTGCGCACAGTAGTGTCGCACAAACAGTCGTGGATTGAGTGACCAAATTATTTTTATATATATTTTTTGAAGGGATTATTACGCCCAGAAAAGCAATCCGATCCGCCAATCGACTAACACCTGGTTTCCTACTTGGTGCTATGTAAACAGAGGCGTGGAATAAGGAAACTTGCCTAATGTTTTGCCGTGCCCGGGAATCAAACCCAGGTCCTCTCGCCTGTGAGGCGAGTGCTCCAACCATTACGCTACATGACTCCGCAGGGTTAAATGGCCTCCTGTGTTATAAAATTCTGTGAGGTCAAAGACTTGGAAAGGGAGCTGTGAGAAAGAAAGCAGAAAAAGACAAATGGCTCTAATACTTTGCAAGTTGTAAGGATCTTTTGGGTACCACTAAAATGGAGCAGCTTAATTTGTATGTGGGTATGAATTTGCTGTGCTGGTCTATTGTGTACAGAGTTCAGCGTAAGACACAAACAATGTGCAATTCCCCCAACACCCTGTTGTCATTGGTATTCACATCCTACTCACAGTTTGCTCCCAGAGCTGTTGAGTATTTTCCCGGAATCCACACCTGTTAGCCTACTATGTTTGGTGTAACAGTAACATCGTAATATCAATTTAAATTCCTAATAATTGAGCTCTGTGGTGTCCTAGGGCAGGGAGCCTTGGATAGTATAGTTGCATTTGTTTTTGCAAAGCTGTAAAAGTCAGAGTGGAACTCTGGAAGGCAATGTAATTTAAGATTATCAGATTGTCCCTTGTCTTCAGGTGAGCACTGAAATAATTAAATCCTTAACTCTTCAGTCTAGACACAGTCTACAGCGTGACTAAGTGCTTTATTACACCTGTTATAGAAGTATTAGTTACTGTATCTGTCCACGTCCGAACCCACAGAGGCTACTGCAATAATAATCAAATTGTGGTGGTGACAAATTGACCGTTGTTGTCAGAATAATTGTTTGAATAAGTAAATTCTCATCGATGGTGCTTGTGGGGGGATACAAATAGATTCAGCACAATCTAGAATTGAAAACAATGCGAGGCTGCTCTCAAGGATGTGATTCTGAGATGAAGTTGCCGTGAAACAAGGTGATCAAAGGAACGCACATTAATTTACACGCAGAAAACCAAGAAAATAGGGTGCCAAATGTGTCTGAATTAATTTGATAAATTGTTTATCTCCGGAATAACCCAGGTGCGTTATTTTTATGCCAAAGAGAATAATGATCGTGCGTATAGTTAGGTTTTCACCTTTTCATACATGGTTGCTTCAATCCTGGCCCACAACCAAATACTTCTGAATAAAATGCAGTTAAAAAAATCCCTGCATTTTTATAGCACTTTATGATGAAACGTCCGAAATGCATCAGTGTAACATAATAATAATCATAATAATAATCATAATCATAATAATAATCGTTACATTTGATCTAGCGCTTTATCACATTTCAAACGCTTCACAAAATGCATTGTAAAGTGGATTGACTGTGGGTGAAACACTGCAGCCAATTGCATGCAGCAATTCTTGTGGATTGTGGATTTGTAGATTATTCTCAACAGCAACCAAGTGGGACTTTGCCGAACATAAAAAGGACATATGAGTGGTATATAACGCAATGTGTCCATGCCTACGCCACAACCACAGAGGAACTTGTGCTAAATTTTGTGGGTTGGCCTCAGAGTTTCTATAACTAATACCATTGAAAGGCTTGTTGTGCATCTTGTGGGCTATTCTCAGCAGCTCCTAGGACCACATATTTGGTATAAATGCGACTAGCACCGGTTTACCATCAAATAAATATTTTTTTTAATGCAAAGGGTAATTTGTCCTGCACTCTGAGACTATGTCCTGTGTGAAGGGCGCTGTATAAATGCAAGTTGTTGTCATGTTGTGCCTGTGATGGCTCTCTGAAAAAGCTATCCATGTCTCCCCATGCCCTGTTATAATGGGGTTTCACTGTATTTATCATTTTCAAATATTTGTGTGTTTTGTCACGCCTTGAAAACATTCCCTAGATTACCCACAGAACATACAGTCTATTCACCTTACAGTATATTCTGTGAAGCACTTTGAGACATCTGGAAGATGTGATAAGGTGCCATATCAAATGCAAGGATTATTATTATTATTAACTTACATCTCCCCAAATGGTCCTTTTGAAATGAAGAACTTGTTTGTGGTAAATACAAGCACGCATTCCCATCGTGCAACTACAAAATACAGTTTGTAACACCAGTGAGTAGCAGTATGTTTATTGTTTATATTTTATAGCCTTATAGTGTTATTTTAAACATTGTATTTGAATGGTGTTACTTTCATTCGTTGGTGCTACGTTTATAAACCGTGAACAAGCCAAGAAATGCCAAAGGCATGAAGAGATGTGAAACCCCTTGAGAACTTCAGTAACCTTTTCAGCTTGTGAAAAGAAGGGGAAAAAGTTGATTTATGCCGCTGAGACATTGTGCAAAAAAAAGTGTGTAAACTTCGGGCAACTTAATTAATTGCAAACCAATTCTAACAAATTCGTTCAAAGTCCTTCC
This sequence comes from Callorhinchus milii, assembly GCF_018977255.1. NCBI lineage: Eukaryota > Metazoa > Chordata > Chondrichthyes > Chimaeriformes > Callorhinchidae > Callorhinchus > Callorhinchus milii. Next base: position 9,208,323 of record NW_024704765.1, on the reverse strand, counting down.
TCTCACTTTGCTGGAATCGGCCAGTGTTACATCATCTCGACTGTAGTACAGCTGAAGATCTAAATAACCTATGCATACATTACGGCATCCAACAGGCCATAAACCTCCATGCCTATTATGAGTATGTTATTACAGTACATTGTACTTTCCTTGGGATCGTGTTCGGAAATATAGTAGGCCAATAAATTAAATGACAAGCAGGAACATGTTTATTATCAAATAGGTTAACTTAAAATGCACCCATTGGCTTTCAATCTCTATATATAATAGCCATATCTAATAAAAATACTGAAATATGTTTATTCTGTTTCTTTTTGCTGCTCTGAAAAATCTGTAGTTCCCAAATGAGTTTGACATGAAGGATATCCTCTCTCTATGAAAGTCAGTATTTCTTTAATATTTGAATTTATCCAAACTGATTCTGATGGTCTCCTGAATGCGTCAATTGTATATTATTTATTATTAACCGCCCTGGGACGCTAACCGGCGTGAGGAGCACTGTATAAATGCAAGCTGTTATTATTGTTTTTGACAGCCAAATGTTAATATGTTAAAAGCTGAATTATGTTTTTCACTCAAAGTGTTTCTCAGGTAATTGCTGTAAAGTGTAGTGACTGTAGTTGAGAGCAAATTCAGCAGCCAATTTACAAATAGCAAAATCTGGCAAACAGTTATGAAGCGACTGGCCAATTTTATCTGGCAGGTTATGGACCAGGACACCAGGAGACATACCCTTCTCTTTTCCGATCTCTTGCTTCAGACCAAGTGTTACCAATTGAGCCAGATGAGGCCTTTAGCTCACAATAATAGCCGGTTGGTTAGCATGCCAAGAATGTACCATTTTGACTAAACAGCTTTTTTGATCTGGGAGAATCCTTCAGATTTGCAAAGGGCTGGATAATAAATGAGCAGTAACCGAGCCACAATACCTTATTGAGATCTGTCTAGATATTTGCAAAATTCATGCAAAAGACAGGTAATTAGTGCTGGTGTTTTCTTTCTCTGTGGATATATGCAATATAAATGGCCTACTTAGAGGAGTGCAATAATTACTGATGCTTACTACTGGCGTCCTAATTCATTTAGAGTTGTGCAGCTGTATGCATAATCTGACCTTATTGCTATTGCCTGTTGTCGCCTGCATTTTGGAGCTAGTAAAATAGAAAGTAAACGAGACAAATTTACTGTTTATTAGTTCAAAGTATGCTGGAGGACTTTTGAATTATTGGCAGGTTTCTGCTGTTGGCTTAACCAGTTCATTTCAAGCGGTGTGGATGGGTGCTTTTCACTTACTAGAATAACATTGGTTGAGTAGAAATAAAAAACAACAGATTTGGTCCTGATGATGTTGGATTGTTACCAATTTACACAGTTTAATTTGCGGAGGTGGCGGATGACTCAAAGCCACGATTATTTTTTTCCCTGGAATCTGATCAATTTTCTTCCAGTCGATTGTAAGACCAGAATTACAAATCCTGGTAATGCTGGGGCCACATGGCAGCACCAGATTTGGGAACTTTATTAAAATGCATAGCTATGGATGAATGGGATACAATTGTTTTTGGAGGGATTATTATCCCGGAAAGCCATCCGCCAATCGCCTAACAACTGGGTTCCTTCTTACTGCTAGGTAAACAGACGTGTGGAGTAAGGAAACTTGCTTACAGTTTTGCCCCCTCTCGGAATCGAACCCAGGTCCTCTTGCTTGCGAGGCGAGTGCTCTAACCGATACATTACAGGACTCCACGGGGCTGTGCGGTTACAGGGGTAATTTTGAGGTTGTGTGTGTGTGTGTGTGGATGGGATTATGGAGTGTGTCTGGCAGATGGGTGATGGGATTGTTTTTGGGGTGTGGGGAGAGGTAAGGGGTGTTAAGATGTGCGTGTGTATGTGAGAAGGGTGTTACGGGGATATTTTGGGGTCTGTGTGGGGTTGGGAATGGTGGGGCTTATGTGGTGTGTGGGGTGCTTATGGTTATGGTGTGTATGCCATTAATCCATTCTACCATTAATTATTTTGCTATAATACTCAATTCTATTAATCCATTATACTCTCTGCAATTCCACTATTAAACTCTGTAGCCAGCAGCCTTGGGATATTCAGAGACGGACCTATTTGAACTACCTTTGATTTATCTACGGTCTAAGTAGCCCAGCAGAACATGTCGGAAATGCAATGAAAAAAGTCATCACATAATGTGTAACCGATCCACTCAGAAAATAAGTATATTTTACTTCCCCAGTCGTTGGTGAGGTTCATTACCTAAATAATTGGAGATGTCCTGGCTTGATTATCTTCTATTTACATTGCAGTTGGATGAAATTGACTGGAGCAATGCCTTTTGTATTCTTTCAATAAGTGTTTTGTGTATGAAACAATGTTCAGCTTCGATTACCTTTGTCAATCAGTGTAAATGTTTTCAGGCTTTTTTTTATGGAGTTTGTGGGGTTTCCAATCTTAGTACAATATTTAATTAGCATGTTCTAATTTAGGTAATATCACACAAATGAAATTGACAAAGAAGTTGTTTTTGTTCACATAAACGGGGGGTAGTTTTGAATTGAACAGTATTTGTTGAGTTAGATATCGAGTTATTAAATCGCTACTGTTAAGGCGAAATATATAATAATATAGTAATAATCCTTGCATTTGATATAGTGCCTTATCACATTTTTGAGTCATCTCAAAGCACTTCACAAAATATACTGAAAAGAGTAGTGACTGTGTGTTTTGTGGGTGAAAGCAGTATCATAAATGCACCCTGGGCCCTCAAGTTTTGGCATTTGTCAATGTCTGCCTAAATTCTATGCTTCAGACGAAGAGGATGGACCTCTCTAGAGACAGAATGCTGCTCACTCAACCAAAACTAGATTTGGAACTTTGATGTATGTTAAATAAATGCTCACATTTTCATTTTCAGAAGTCATCCTTAGTGTTGTTTCTGGATCGAGACAATACTTTTACCCCATCGTTTATTTAAAATACTGTACACACCTTAACATTGAATTCAAATAATAAATCTTTCACAAAATCAATCCGGAACATCACAACCTGTCCTGTTGGCTTTATGTTGTTCAATCTCTCATTGAAGCCGTACTGTATACCAAGTGACTAAATGATTGTGCTACCAACAAGGAGGCTGACAGGCCAACAGATTTGTGTTGTTTTGCATATTAGCTCTTTGTCAAGCATTTTTTTTATTTGGGATATAAACAATCATATCAAATCACTCTTGATTTGGGTCCATTGGAGCACAGCTTATTTTTATAGTCCCTTGTTTTTCCCTCTTATAGTTAATGCTCATGTTTAATTTTGAGCAGATGAAGGTTGTAAATGAGCATCATTATGGACTCAGGCAGGCCTCTGCTGCCGCTGACATCTACAACCGTCCACATCATTCATAAAATGAAATGAATACTTTAAAAGGGAATTAATTAACAAAAGAATTGGCTTGAAGTTGAGACAATTATGAAAAAGTGGAACCTGCAGGTCTAACTGTTAATAAACAAACTACCCTCACCCTTCACTGAGAATGATTAGCAGAAAGAGAATCAAATGAACCATCTCCTAAAAGGAGAGATTACTCTTGGTGATCGGTAAATGGGGAGCGAGGGGCATAAGGTCGGGATTGCCACTATAAGAGTTGGGGAGAAAGGAGATGTTCTATTCATGCAGATGGTATTGGAATATGGGAATGCTTTTGTCCCATATGGCTATGGATTCCACTAATTTAATCACCTAAGAGAGTGTTCTGCAAAGTATTTTGTACTCATTGGAAATTGAACAAAACTCCAGAATATTTATCACTTCCCACTCATCATCTCCGGCAAGCTGCCCTCCACCCCTTGTCCTCCCCAGTACAACAGAAATCATCCATAAAATATGTTCTTATTCTATTCCCATCCTAAAGTTTGCAGCGTATCCCATAGAGTGCTTTGAGACGTCTTGACGATGTGATGAGGCACTATATCAAATACATGGAGTATTATTAATAATAATAACCTTTAGAGAAGAATTTTTCTCTTCAGATTTCAGATGTTGACTCCAAGATATTGAAAGTAATAACACAACGCATTCAAGAATTTCTGGTGTACAGCAACCCATGGCTGGCGACGATGACCACCCTTCAATATCATTTAGCTAACTCAACCAAATGACCTCTGCTGATACTGTCCTCTTTAGAATACTCTGGGACTTTTCAGTAAAGCAACACCCATGTTCAGTTAGAGCATTGACTTGATGGGGATTGTGTTGGTCCTTGCAGTGGTTGTTTTTTTTAATTAGTTTTTTGGGGGGAATCTCTTAGCATCATCTGCCATACAAGTGTTGTGGCCCTTTCAGAACAATCTGATGGTGTGCTTGAAACATTCTAAATGTCATTTCATTAAAGCAGACAGAAAAAAGCCTTCCAACAAACATTTCAGATTTTAATTAACTGGATCCATGGGGAAATTTACATTATATAATTTTCCTCACATTTTTTTGTAGCAAATTGCAACAGTTAAGCAATTAGTAAAATTTATTTCACTGATCTCTGAACTGGTGCAATTGACTACATTTCAAATTCGGAGGTGGTATTCACCAACCTTCCACGGTTTATTTTAAAGACACGGTTGTGGGTGGCAGTTGTGTTTGAAATAGCATTTTGACCTGGTGAATTAATGTTCTCAAAGTTGAACTGAAACACAACTGGATTTGTTTGCTTTGCCTGTTCAAAGGGATATCGCGTTTTGCCACTAGATGTTTAGAATTTTTCACATAGCAAATCTAAACCTAGCCGTGCAATCCTGAAATTTGTTTAAAGGAAACTTGTAACAGGGAAATTGGTTGAATATAAGAACGACTTGTGTGTTGTGCTGTAGGAATGCACATTTGTTATCATACACACACACACTCACCACATACTGCACACACACACACACACACACACCAATCTCAATCTTCACAATCTTGCCTATGCTGTCTGGGGTAGGTGCCAAGCAAAGGCCAGGTGCTTGCACAGGGAAGGAGAATTCACCCTTGGCTTGTGTTGCATGTCTCCTGGCAGCTGGTGCCACAGAAGCACTGGCCAAGACCTGGTTGTCCTAACAGCGGGGAATAGTTAAACTTAGAGGAAGAGAAACAACGTACAACCTGGGTCCAAAAATAAAATCTGGGTACAATAAAGCTGTGTGTGGTGATGCCTGCATGAAGGTAAATATCAGTTTCAAGGCTGGCATTCCGTTCAGTGAGGCCAATGCTTGTCTGCAATAATTTCCATCCACGAAAATCTGATAACAGTTGAAGGCTTGAAATTATAGTATAATGTATGTTTAATGCTACACAAAAGAAAAATGTTATTTATCTTTCAGATGCCAATGTTCACCCCCTTTTCTTCCCTTTTTCTGAAGGGACTGATTCTCTCTGGAGTATGCACCCACAGTTGCTTGCAGTCTGATGGAATTTCCCCCAATTACCCCTGTTCATGTATGTGCTCTATAGACAGTGTGCGTCATAGGAATAGGCCATTCAGCCCCTCGATCCTGTCCCACCATTCTATAAGACAATGGCTGATCTGTACCTCAACTCAATTACCTACTCTTGCCCCATATCCCTTGATACCCTTACCTAACAAAAATCTTATCGACCTCAGTCTTAAAAATTTGAACAGATCCAGCATCCACAGCCTTTTGGGTAAAAATGGATCATAACAGAGTATTGACCCTGAATCAATGTCCTCAACTGATCTGAAAATGTCACCGTTTCTTAATCTGAAAGTAACTTTTGGCTTAAATAAAATGCACGGGACTGTGGAGAATTCATCAATTTAGTGTTTATTGGTTGTTAGTTCTGTTTAACAACTATAGCAAAATGGCTTCCAAATTAAGACTGAATTTGAGAATGCTCCACAATTCTACTCAATCATAAATTTTTAAGGCAAAATGCTCTTGGAGACAGAGACAAGGGCCCCGTGATGTCCAGATGTGCATTATTTGCAGAAGGGTTCATTGAATGACATGTGGGTGGGGAGTGGGAGTAAATCCAAAATATAGACAATATCACAAATAATTTATCGCAGTGTTATTGCAATACATGTTATTGTTCCTGTTTTCGCACATTTTTGTTTCATGTTTTCAAATCAGCATTGTAATAAACCACCTCTTTTCACAGTGCAATTCCCAGCTGTTTGTTTTCTGTTCTCATCATCCACATTTTTGACGTGATTTCCCAAACATTCTACATCAACGTTACTCTACTCGTGGACTGTTGTGAGTGTTGCACATCGTTTTCTTTCTTATATTTATTTTTTTATTTTGTTGTCACATGTTTAATAAAAGCTAACGGTTGCCCATCTTATGCAATAATTGCTATTGAGTAATTGGAAATAATGAAAAGAAAGAGTTGCTGGATATGCACTTTTTGGAGGAACTGATGGCTTTAAATTCTGTCCCCAGACAAAGTATATTTGATTATCCTACGCACTGTTATTGTAAATGCTGTGTCTTTATATCCAACTCTCTCTCTCTCTCTCTCTCTCTCTCCAGGCAATTTAACTCTTCAATTGCCAGCTTCTGAATTCTCAAATTATCTGAACTATTAATCGCCTTTTGAAAGATTTGATCTCAGGGCTCTTGGGCAGCCTATCTGGGGAGGTTAGGAGGAATTTCTTCATCTATTAAATTCAAATCTATCGCCACAAGTAGTTTTTGAAAACGAATCCTTGAAAATGGAACTGGCTGAACACCTGAACAATAAAAACATTAAGGGACAATATTATTATTAATAATAATAATAATCCTTGCATCTGATGTAGAGCATTATCACTTCTTTGAGATGTCTCAAAGTTCTTCACAGGATACACTATAAAGTGAATTGACTGCATATTTTGGATATGAAGCTCACATGATTCCCTCCCCTTCCATGAAGAGTCTGTTTCTGTTAAATTCCTATGACATTATTAGATTTTCAATTAGTGGCCATGGGGATTATGATGTGAAATTTCCCCTTTTAAAAGGATAAGGGGGGAATGGGTCTTGCTTACTTTAAAACAACCTCATGAAACAACAGAATTATCCAAAAATCCATAATGAATATTATTGTACAATTGCAGACATGGGTGACAACCAACATGGCTGCTTTATTCTGTAGGTAAAACCAGGAGAGGTTTACAAGAGAAACACTTTGCTTCTGCACAATATTTACACTGGAGACTTTGCAGTCTGTGCTGTTCACTTGTAAGTGGGAGCATGTACAGGCCAAGCGTGTAGCACTGTGCTTAGCATCTGATGCAGAGGATTGCTGGGCAGGAACTCTGGGGCTTGTTGTATTTGGATGGGCTGAATCTGGTCTGCGAAGTCAGCAGGGTTCAGTTTGCCTGAATGCGGAACTCCACTCTGCTATCAGACAGCTTTACCTTAATGTACGTCTTGTTTACGTTGACAGGAGGCTGGCTCTGTGCATTCTGTATACTAATTTCCCACATAATCTTCGTATATATCTCCTCTAAGATCAAGCGCAGACATCAGTGTCATGGGACAGCAGTAATAGAACAGTGTACTTCTGGCCTAAAGTTAGGTTGGACACGCTACAAAAACCTTTGCTTAGTCAACCCCTGTGCACTTTATAATGAGGCAGAATGCAGCTGGTGAAAGATTGGAATAGGGATCAGTATATTCCAGAGCTAGCTTCTAATCATGGTTTCACATGATACCTTTCGCATAGGATAATATCTCAAAGGACTTTATAGAAATGTTCTGCAACACCAAGGAAGAGGGGAAGAGTGTGATTGTTCTGGGGATGGTCCCAAAACACATTCAAAGATGTGTATTTTTAGGAGAGCTTTGAAGGTAGGGACATTGGACTGAGTGAAGGGTTAGTCCAGAGAGCAGGGGTTGGAAACTTGGTCGTCGATGGTGAAATGGAAAGAGAGAGGGATTAGCAGCAGGTGAACATTCAGAATAAGAACAACACTCGCTTCCAAGGAGGCTGTGTTACACTTACTTGTTGACTTTTATATAGTTAGGGATTAAGCATTTTAAAAACGGGTCAATTTGTATTTCACGTATCTGACTTTTTGTAGCTGTTTTCCTCATGGAAGTTTAATGGCAGTGCAAGTGGGTGTATTGTGCTCCAGATGTGCGTTGGTTTGCCTTTTGTGTTGGTATTTTTTAACCTAAGTACCTTGAGGCCTGGGAAATTGATCCCAAACCTCATTGGGGGTTTTGACCAGTGTTGCACATGTGCTGTTGCAAATTGTCTCACAACTAGGTTTCGCGGAGAAGATTCCAGTTACTTAACAAAAGTTGGAATAAAAGAAATTGTCTGTAGATATTTATGTTCTGTGCTTCCTGGAAGGATAATTTAACTAAAAACAAGTATATTTCACCCATCAACATTACTTTTTTAAAAATATTTTGAAAGCAAATCTCCAGCAAATGGTTTGTTGCAAATATTTCCTTTTGCCACCTAAATCCCAAGAGCTTCTTTGTGGCTAAATTGCAATCTAAACAAAAGCATTTAGCATTTCCTGTGTTTATGAAGGGCCAAAGAGATTTCAAGTGTCGAATAGAATTATAATTGTAACTTTCTTTCCTTCATTACTTCTGCAGTCTGTGTGATACACTCATCTCGCTACACTTAGTGCAATAAAATGGAAATGTATTTGTTCTACTTAGAGGGGGAATTGAGGAGCCGTAAAACTGCTATATACGATACAAAATTACATGTGTATAGCATAACTTACTTTACCCAATAAATTGGAACAGAACCCTGGAACTGTTGCTTCAGGAGAGCTCAATATATTTCCACCACTCCTGTTTATAGCTGTATCTTACCCCTTTCCCCATCATCATCATCATCATCATTATCCCCAGAAGAGAGGATGGGAAGATCTGCGGCCAAATCTCCAATTTCCCCTCTACCGTGCGGATGGATTGATACAAATGGCCGATCTACATAACTCAGCTGAGATCAAAACATTTAGGGGAGAAGGCGTGTAGGGGGACTAATGACTAATGTCATTCTTAAATTTAATTTACTATTTTACCTTCTTACTCTTTGCTTATAGTCTGCCTGAGAAACCTGCACCTTTCCTCTGGACTGGAGACGTCCTCCAGTGTCTCTTCACTTGGAATCTTATTGCATCACCAAATATTTTTTATACTGGCTGTCTCGCTTTCTTTTCTCCTTTCCCAATCTTGCCACAGTAGGCATGAAACATAAAATGCTTAAAGTTGGACTTGTTTATAATCTACAGTCCTTTATTTAAAGGGCACTAAATCTTGCATGATGGTGTGACTTGTATATCAATTATTGCAGCATACTTTAGACAAACGCTCTGGTTTCTCTGTCAAATTGTTGCTGTTGAACAAATTGTTAAACTAACCCCGTGTGGAGACGATAGTTGCCTTTTAGATAACCGAGCACCGAAACAAGATGAGAATTTCTTAGTTTGCCTACCTTATCTGTGATTCATCCTTCATTTCCCTTAATCCTGTTATCTGTTTTTGTTTACTGTGCTTTCAAAGTAGCATCCTATTCTGTGAGACCTTGCGGGCATTAATCTGCATACTTCATAACACATTAAAGAAAAATGTGCCTTTAATCCCAGCAGGGGAATTTTCACCTGGACTTCAATCAGATATTTCACATCTTAAGAACCGTATATTTACTGGAAGAAAACTTAAATTATTATTTCTTGAACTCAGTTTTTTCACCAGGGATTTAATGTTAACAGTGATTTTTCAACCCAGGGCAAAAAGCCTGCGTTTATGGATTGATCCGATATTTCCTAATCAATGCAATTCATTTTAATACCGCGCTCCTGCCCTTGCTATTACTTTGTTGCATCTTGATTTTTGCAGAAAATGACCTGTTTTGTTAAACAGACTCATCTTGCAACAAATGACTTTCCTCGCTTCCAGCGGACACCATTGTAGCAACCAATGTGGAAACTCGTCATCAGGGGCGGTTAATAAACCGTCCAATGTTGTTATCCTTATTAGTGAGTTTAGGATTTTGGTCACCATCAAATTCAAATGGAGGAGAACAGACTGCAATAATTGTCTCATTACTGAGATGCCCACAAGGTAAGGTTCCTGTGTCCTTTTCATGAGTCGTCTGAATTCCTCTTCTTTTTTTCTTCACCCCCTCCTGCCCTCGCAACTCTTTTTTTCGATCTTCAGATGGGAGTGGGTGTATAATCTGATCAAGTGGGGGTATGTGTGGAGTATAAACCCCGTGTTCTGAGTGGCCCGTTTCTGTGCTGTATGTACCTATAGTGCTATGAGGAGAAAATCTGATCATGTTCAACAAGATCATCGAAAAAAATGTTTGGATAATTATTTGTATATCAACTTGTATTCTGCTCTGCTGTTACAGAATAAAATTTGCTTGTTAATTCTGAACCCTGGATTCATTTCCTTCATTAAGTAGTGCAGTTGTAAATAACAATGATGGTCAAGTCAGCTTCACCGTTTTTCCAAATTGCCCAAAAAATGAAGTGTTATTACAGTCATTTTTAAAGCATTATGGGTGGATATCCACTGAACAGTACAACTCACCTTAACCCACAGTCAGTGGAAATAGTGTCACATCTTTGGATAGAAGATAAGATTAGCAGATGCTTTTCAATACATTTTTGGGCTATTTTCATAATTCTGAACAACTCCGGCAGACAGCTAACCGAGATTGAAGTTGCTGACTTAATGTCTCCAGTTTCTACTTTTCTTGTGAAAACAAGTGTAAGTGACAAGCAAGCAGAGTATTTTCAGTGGAGAAGTGCCACAGATGTGAGGAGAGGTCTTGGGTTGGTGATAGTCAGATAATGTTTGACCCCCAATCTTCAGCAACAGATAGCAAAGGAATTGCATGTCATCTGTCAGAAGCCTGCAAACTCCCGGTTGGATTATCTGTCAACTGCTACTCGTGTTGGGCTCAGTATTTCTGCACTGATAAAAGAAAGAAAACTGACCTTTCAAAGTGGGATTAATTGCAGTTTGAAACATTTAAGGACCAGGACAAATTCCTCTGATTCCATTTGTGGCTCCTTTTTTTTCATTCTGTGCACATTGTGTCTTGGCCTACAGTGTACGTCATCTGAATCTGAAGCTGTATGCTTCAGTACGGTGCCAGTGGCCTGATGCTGTGTGATATTTATGGGTGAGTTGAGCTTCCAAAACCATTTTGTCTTCCATCTGTCTACCGGCTTTTAAAAGATTGATCTCTTTGACCGTCTCTAAATTCTAAATTGTTGCTATAATTTAAATTGTCTTTGTTTTAAACATCTCCTATTGACCGAGAGCCCCTCCTCTAAATTGGGATGGTCCAACTGGTGGCCTGCAGGCTAATTTCATCCACCCCCACTGCATTTAATCTGGCCCACCCACTCCCTCCATAACCCGTAAATGCTGTGGTATCTTCCTGGAGAGGAAATACAAAAATATTTCTCAGGCGGCCCGTGGACATTCCTCAAAGAGGGCATCCAGCCCTCAGCAACCAAAAGGTTGGACCCTCCTGCTCTAAATATTAGTGCCGTCTTTCCTGTAAAAAAGGGGATGCTTGCTGATAGCACTGACCAAAATACTCTACTTCCCAGTCCATCTGAAAGGCTATCATTTATTAACAGGAGAATGTTCAAAATCTCATTAGGAATATTGACTCTCTCTCCACATCACTTGTTCCAATGAAGAACTTTTTGTGAATAGAGTCTATATTCTAAAACTGCAACCAGGAGTGGATTAATGTCAGCCGCTCAATCTTGGAGTACCAAAAGTGGCCACTCAAAGCAGCTTTCAAAATACTTGTACCTTCTCATTATTGCCTCACAAAGCACCTCTTGTATTCAAAAGCTATTACCTATTTCTAGTCATGAAAAATGGTCCACATTTTACTAGTTATTAGAAGGGAATTTACTGGAACTTTAGATTGATTACAGTATCTAATACGTAAGCAAATACCGTGAAACAATGTCATTTTTCCAATATTCAGTTGTTGGCTTTATTAAAATTGGCGCTACAGGGCATTTTTCTGTCTGCTTGCGCATTGCCATGTTTGGGCAGCTTTCATCATGGCTTAAACCTGTTTAATGGTAGTTCAGCTTATTTTGTTTTTGATTTAAAATGGCATGTTTCAATAATTTACTTGCCAGTCATCTGTCAAAACTCATTGTTTGCTGTGCAAACACATTCTACCAGTTAGAGAGTTGGGGCTGGGCTCAATTCTCCAGGCTCTTCAACTGATCCAGCTCTGTAGCCTAAGCTCTCTCCTACTCAAGGCCCCACACACTCATTACCCCGTCCTCGCCAAGATCCTTTGGTACCCAGTACCTCAGAAGATTGATTTTAAGGTCCTACCTGGTTATGATGTTCAAATCCTCCGCATCACTCCCTATCTATGCAAATCTCCAGCCTGAAGCTTTGATACTTCCTTTTTACTTGCTACCAGCGTCATTCATTCCATCAAGAGTAAACCTCATCTTCTAGAGCTCTTTTTTAAAAAGAAACTTTGCCTCACTACCTCTCCTTCCCAAATATATATATCTCCATGATCTGCGTGTGGTCAATATCTTTATATCTTACTTCCATTCTATATTTGACAACCACTATGTTTTGTCGAGAGCTTCAAGGGTTCCTTTGTGTGAAAGAAGCTGTATAATTATAAATAGTTGTCATTTGATTCAATGACCCAGTATGCTTTCCTTTCACTTCAGGCATCAGGTTGAAAGTCTTATCGTGTCCTCTGTCTGGATGTAGGGACTGGACTCTATGTAAAGTAATCTCTGCAGTCTTAAAACGTTCGTACAGTTCTATGGCAAACCCAGTAACTGACACAAATGACAAAGTAGTTGCCAATTCGCTTTGGAGACACCACAAAGCATGAAAATTTCACACTGGAACATTGGAATTCTTTTCTGATTTATTCATTCAGATCATTGAATAGAGTCGAAAAACAGAGGAACCAAATAGAGGAACCAAAGTGGGGAAAAAGCTTTAATTCCCACCACTTATTTAATTCTTACATCAGATACATTAGCACTGGAAAGTGTGAGTCAACAAGTGTTATACTTTGTGAATAGTCATTTCCTTGCTCTTTTTTTCTTGTCTTGTGCTTTTGACATCTGCCCAAAGGGACACCCTGGCTCTGCGTTTTCACAAACGTTTGTGTGAAAAAACAGCAGCCATGCGTAAAGGGCATTCCAGTGACGTCAAAATCAACGCGGCAGGGAGGATTGCTATACAAATGCAGCAGGTTGGACAGTTATTACAAACCCATATTTGTTTCTCATTTTAACAGTTCACAAGAAGGTCATTTTCCAGATGGTAGCGAGACGGCTTATAAGACATCGCTGAGTATATAAAGGGTCTTTTGGGCCATTTAACTAATTTACAATAATAATACTTAGCATAAATTGAAAAATGGTATGAGAATGTTATAAAGAAAATGCACCATAGTCCTCTGTGAAATATGATTGATATCCTTTTGCTGAGGTTGATTGTAACTCATTCCTGACTTTATCCCTCGTAAATTGTTCAGTCTGCTTCATTGTGGAACATAAATCAGCTCCAAACCTGTGCACCACCATTTAAGAACAACTCAGTCACAAGGTGGAACATTATCCTTAAACTTTAGGTAAAAGCCAGACTTCTTGGTTAAGGTAAACTTTTTTCCTAAGATGAAATGGAATTGCCCATAACAACAACAAAATTACATTTGTATAGCGCCTTTCGCGTCTGGAGGACATCCCAAGGCACTGGACAGTCAGTGATTCGGACACAAGCTGGGGTTTGGGATCGGAGAGGGTCGAGAGCAGTAGGGGAAGGAGGGTCAAAGAGGAGGGTCTTGAGATGGGTCTTGAAGACTTTAAGCTGTACTGAACTGTACCCAAATAGAAAAATTCAACAAACTGAATAGTAACAGTTCACCAATGATAAGTCAATCAGTTCACAGATATTGACAGTAGATAATGGCCTTTTTCAAATGAGCAAGAATACACCATTGAAGTGGTATTACAACTATGTTAAAAGAACTACACGAAGTACAGGTGTTAGTATGAAACCAAGTTGGGAAGGTTTCAGTATCTTCCCAGCCCTGGATTTGAAAATAGCATGAAACCAGCCTCTGACTTGTGAAACCCAAACAGATAATAACACTCATTTGCCCTGTTGGAGCACATTACGATCACATGTAGAAGCTGTGTCCGTAAGATGAACATCCTTCATGGCCCAGTCTGAATGCTTCTACTCGGGGAGTGGGTAAATTAAGCACTCTGATACGCCGTCCGGCGTGAAGGGCGCTATATAAATGCAAGTTGTTGTTAATGTAAGACGACAACAACAACAACAAGATTCCATAAAAGTTAAGGACACAAATCTAAGAGTGAGGTCAAATTTTTTTTAGGCTGCAAAAAGGTGGAATGTCCTTGCAGAACCATTGGTTGAAGCAGAATCCTTTAATTGCTTTAAAAATATTTGAAAAGGAAAAGTATAAAAGAGCAGGGGGTAACACTGCAAGGATTATTATTATTATTATTATTAGCATAATTAACACATTTCTCATTCCTTGGGAGTGATAAAGAATTGACTATTATTCGTGGTAAATTGCCAGATTAGGCTTCTGCCTCAATTCTGACTTGATTACCTCATGGAAATTCTTTCAGGTTTTGTTGGATCATTGCTTTGAGTATTCCTTTGCTTCTGATCAGCGTTTCCATCTTAACACCTAACTCAGTTTTCTATTTCAGATTCTGGGTACTGAAGGCAGCAGTAGAATTATAAGAAACCCAAGGAAGACTTGAGGCAATAAAGTTAAAACATCCTAGAAGAAATTCTAAAACGCTTTGAGGATGTGAATAAGACCGAAACCTTGCTTCCCCAATCCAATCCTCAGAGCAGCACGAATCTCTTACAACATGCACAATATATTCTACCTCACATATTGTACATTATTAAACTGCATTCTGGTGAGACACTACAGGCATGCTAATAGGTACTTCGCGATGTTGGTATATTGAATTTTTTTTTTTTGAAAACACATTTTTCCAAATCCTTCCTGTAGAAAAAGCTACTGTGGAGAGAGCAATTCCAATTATCTAAACATCACAGTAATGTGAGCCATCATTGTGCTTTACCTTCCCTTTGTTTAAATAAGTCAATTAAAAATGCATAGCTCTTCATTGCTCTTCTAGTCGGATGGCAAAGATTACCAGCTTGGCTATTGTACTGCCTGAGGTACACATAGACTTGTCTCATTTTCTGCAGCAGTGGGGTAGAACAAGTAAATGGAACAATTTTATTTTTGTCTTTGCTGGCCTAAAGCTACTTTTCATTCTTCCGAACCAGGGGGAGACCAGTTGAAGACTTCTTTTCTTTTAATACAAAAGAAAAAAAAACATTTATTACACCACCAGCAGTATCCCTTCTGATAATCAGCCTGGGATGAATGAGCAGGCTAAATGGAGGAGCACAGGGAACAAATGAACATCATGGAAAACCACAAATGTTGTGAAAAAACCTGATCATGATTCTCAATCTGTGATAAATAATTATTATTATTTTTACATTTAATCTACAGCTTTTCTTAAAAAAAGGATTGTACATTGTGATTAATTTTGTTTATTGCCAATTCTCCCCTGCCCGCTTCTGCTGAAGATGCTGACTCCTGATAGGGGGCAGGTCTATGTACCTTGCTGGCTGGCAGCTCACCACCACTTTTCCAAGCTGGGCTTTTGCCATGTTCATACGACGCTTAATACTGTATCAAGAATTAAGACGGGAAGTTCAGCTCCTTGTTCTCTTTCTCTCTGCCAACGTATTAGTTAGTGCACAATGTCCAACCATGCCACGGGTTTAGAATGAAATTGGTGCAGACCTGGTGTCATGGGGAAGCTCACTGAAAGCCTGACCAGGATGGAGTAATGGGCGTGTGCAGCTTCATGTGGGAGAGGTTCCAGGCTGAGGATAAAGGAGCTGGAGGGTGTAGCTACGGAACCATTGTAGTGGCCAATTCACAACTGTATCAGAAGACAAAAAAGAAGGAAATATCAAAAACACTTAAAAATGAGTCCAAGCGTGTTGCAGCAGCCTGATTTAACTCTCGCCCCCTTTAATCCTCCTTCAACGGGAAAGTAACTGATCCGTAACTCGGGGCCTCCCCCATAGCAGAATAACTCAGGACCATGGGAAATCGATCCAGTCTTTCCTCTTCACCTGCCAAGGCATATGTGTAGCTCTGGTTCTTTGAAGTAGGATGTGATCAGAGCTCTAATTAGCACGACTGAATGAGAGAACAGTAAACGTGCACTTTCTAACAGCAATAGATGTTTTTATATACACATTATAGACAGTTTCTCTCAGAATCAAGGCATCGTTCAACTTAATTGGGCCTTGGTGGACCTCAGCTCCATCAAAGTTTTCCGAGAGCTGTGAACACTGCAGTTTATATAATGAATCCCCAGCTGAAAATACTAGAGGCGGTCATTTCAAATTCTGACAAATAAAAGGAACTGTATTTAAATTACTACAAAGTGTGCAATCCTGTATTTTTAATTTGCTGCGGATTCCTGTTGCCTTGTTCCCTTTTTCCCAGTGCAGTGTTTTATTGATGATCTAATTGATTGGGTCTCAAGCATTGTCGCATGACTGTTTTGTGGAGGATGAAGAGAAGGCAATGGAATTTAAAGAACACATTCAGGGCTTTTGAACATTCAAACGTTATTTTAGTGACTGGCATTAGTTGTCAGGGTTTCGAACACTACTGTTCTCAGACTGGTGATTCAATACAGCTTATTCTGTTTTTTGTGTGGTGAAATTATTGTTTTGGGGGACCAAAAATGCAAGTCATTTTTTTCTCCTTTGTCCTGCTTTAATAAACCGGTTTACATACAGTAACATAGTAAAGTTCTCACGTCATGTACAACAGCTCTGATGTTCACTCAACTGAATAATTAACTCCGTAGAATTTCTGAACTTGGGTAATTTCTGAAGGAAATTATGAAATTTTAAAGCTAAAAATTCAAGCTCCAAATCTGGGGTAACAGGTTGAAGAGAGTTTTTTAAATCCAGTTTTAGGGTAATAGAGTTTGGGGAGTAAACTTCTTCTGAAGTCACTTTTTATTTCCACAAATTATAAGATTATTTTATAATTCTAGTGTGTTGACTTCCAAGGTTCCTTCAGTGCCCATTTCCTGGGTTCATCTTTATCTTCAAGGCACGTCTCAAGGCCCTCCTCTTTGACCGTGTCTTCAGCCACCCTCCACCCTCCTTTACCCCAATCCCTCCGCTGACTGTCCACCGCCTTGGCACGTCCTCTGACATGAAAAGCACTATACAAATGTAATTTTGCATCTAAACTCCTGTTCGTAGTCTTTTCAGAATAATTTCAAGGCTTCCAATTATGACGAAGGTGGTATTTTGCAAAATCCCATTGTATACACTTCCAATCTTACAGCTGTCAATGGCTTCCCCCTTCCCTTCTTTTGAAGCTGCTGACTGGTGCCATTGGGGGTGGCCTTGAGCTGTTGATGTGAATACTCGAAGCACTCAAACAATGCAGGTCGATGTGATAGGAAGGCTGTAGCGTCTTACACTTGGAATGAACAAATCTATTGAATTCTTCACAATTTGCACTCCACACCTCCCCCCTTCAATGTCTTGATGGAGGTGGATAAGCTGGGGGCGGGGGGGGGGGGGGAAATAATATTCCATGAATGTCAAGGTGGTTCTTTGCTGATTTCTTTATTTTGGGCAAGTGCTTATCAAAGGAAACCTTGTAGCAATTTAAATACAATTCTTTTTATTTATCAGAATTTGAACTGAGTGCTTTTAGTATTCACAGCTGGGGGCTCGCAAGTAAATTCATACCCACGTTACCCTGGGACATTGAGGTGGCTTGAGAGCAAGTGTTGGCAGAGAGGATCGTTTGGGGTGAAACTTTGGACCATGGTTGCATGCCTGTGAATCTACAGTCAGACAGACAGACAGACAGTCAGAGTACTACCATGTTCATTGTTGAGCAGTTTGGGAGTTTTAAATGGTGAATAATTTTGTTTATTTTTTTGGTTCATTTGTGGGGCTTTTTGTGTTCAGTCTTTTTTTCTTTCACTGTTCTCCCCCCCCCCCCCCACCACCCGCCCAATAGTCGGAGATTTATTGACCTGATTGGAAGATCAGGGGCAGTAGTTTTAGAATGAGGAGCCTGCCGTGGATATCCGGAGAAACAACAGGTATGTTATCGAGCTCTCAATGACTGTTATACTGCAGTATTCACATTGAATTTTCATTTCACACATCTGAACATTTCTTTGGAAGCTGGAACTCTTAAGGTGCATTGTAAATATGATAACATAAGTTATGAATTTAAAAGCTATGACGGATGATCACTGTCTCTTCATAACAAACGATTTCTCTCTATGTACTTTGTACTTTCCTTGGATTTATTTTTTTTCTCTTGCAAACTTACTACTGTACACAGATGATGTGATTTGTGCTAGGGTTTTTAATGCAATGTCCTTGAGTTTAAAATATAGATTAATTGAGAGTTTAGAACTCCCAAGTGTAAAATCAGTCTGTTATGACTTCCTCTTAATCATTGTCACTGAATAAAGTGTTAATCTTTTAACCAGTTTTAGCCAAATGACTACCTGTCAGCATAAATTATTAGTTGTATTTCTCAAGGCACTGGATGATGCAGTTGGTGAAAACATTACCCTTTACTTCTGGAACACTTGCTTGGATCCAGCCCAAACTGGCAGCATACGTGTCCTCTTCCTTATGGGTGTTAAGGATCTTAAGTAAAATTAGCTGTTACTGTCTTGGCAAGTTCCCAACAGATGTGAGCTGATCATGATTTTGACTGTTTCCTGTCGGTGGAATAATCTCATTCAAGCTACATGAGGGGATTACACGATTCTGAGTGGGAAGCTTGGCTAATTTTCACACACTCTTCTTTCTCTTCCCTTGTCCAAGACCAATTGGAGCTCCTAAACTGTGGCCCTATGCTAATTGGCCACAGATATGAAGGTATATTGCCGTAGGAGGTTGGCACAGGTCTTCTGACATTGGTACAGTGAAGGAGCTCAAGTTCCAATCTTTCTGTACTACCAGAAAAGATATTCCCAGCCTATTTGTTATGCCATCTAACCTTTATTAAAATAAAATCTCTTCTACTGCTAACTAGGTTTTGTTAAGCGTTTTCATGGAGTATCAATGTGGAAAAAGCAAATTGGTCTATTCCCCATAGAGACCAACAAAATACAGTCGCTGCATTTCTCATTGGTGTTTTGAATCCCTCTAGTCAGCCACAGTGACACAGCCGTAGTCCTCCTGATGACCTCCATTGATTTTGAAAAGAGCAAGTCTGAGAGAATATTCTTTGCCTTGATTATTGATCTGCAGTGCTATCAGCTATCTCTTTATGCATTGTCATCACATTGTACCAGTCACAAACCTCTTGAGTTCCTTCAGCACTTTTCTACTCTTGGACCCATCAGAAGCATTGCTCACTTCCAGAACACAGGCATCAGATTCTCCCAGAGCTCACTTGCACTATCAAATGTTGATGGATTCCTTCTGTGGAGTTCAGAATGTCAGGAGGCCTACTTGCCTGCAATGTGTTCATGTACCTTTTGGCCAGTGATTTAAATACTGAAGGTGAAAAAGTCTGAATGCAACCCTCTTCCATTACCTGTATATTACCTGTATTAAAAAAAATTACATTTTAATAAAGTTGCAGAACGCAAAGCGTATATGGCAGTATTCTGTACTATTTCTTGAATGTAATTCACTGCCTTGTGTCTCAGGCTGGTGTGCGCTCATCTACCAAAATGTTTTTGTGTTGGACCCAGCAGGGATTTATATGGCTAGCTGGACTCTTCTAGCCAGCACTGCGTCCAGATTTGGCCTGCAGATAAAGAGCTATTGTATACTGAGAGGACACCAAAGGGCTGCTGTACCAGGGATTTGGTAGAATGTGAGCCTGGGAATAGGCAGAAAAGCAGGGTTTCAAGGAGTAATAGGTGTTGTATAGTTTCTGAAACTGCATCAACCTTGAAATTGAACATTTCTGCAGAGGACTTCGGTCAATTCAAATGTTAATAATATTTTCCATTTGGTTTTGAGTTTCTCCTGAGTGTTATCGCTAACATCCGAACCTCATCCAAATTGACCCACACCTCCCCAGAAAAAAAGTTCAGTTTAATTGGTTACTTCTCATTGTTTGTAGGATGATGCTGGTATTTGCCCACATAAAATTGATGCATTTCTTTTCAAGTAACTCATTTAGTGAAGCCCTGACAAAAAGGTACTATAAATGCATGTTTTTAAAAAATATAAATTGTATGAAATTAATTTCTATTCAATATGTTGCTATCTACACTAGATCTGAAATGTTGGAAGCTTGCTGCATGTTTCTTTGAATTCCTACGTGATACACTCTCTTGTGTAACGACTTGTGCGTAATATTGATGTGCATCTAAATTATGTTTTTTAAACTGACTTGATTTGTAATGCGTTTGTTTTTGAAAGTGCTGTTCCTCACTCTTTTCATGTAGCTTGTACCGACTTTCAAATACCCCACCCTCCCTCTGCTATCTTCTCGAGTTTCACTCTTACCTAATCCCTTTAGTTCACAAACCCGAACTTGCTCCAAGCCTCTTGGCCTTACGTCCCTTCATCAATGGCTGAGTTTTCATCCACTATCCAACTGCCCTCTGAAAGTCCTCTCTAAATCCTTCCATCTCATTCCCTCTCCCCTGACTTAAAAACTTTCTAAAACCCTACCTTATCGTCCATGCCTTTGGTCAACATTTTCTTATCTGTTGTTCCATACGGTCCATATAAAGTGCTTCAAGACATTCTACTATAAGAAAGGTGCTATAAAAGGGTAAGTTGTTGCTTTGTGAGGTATCTTGCACAAGAGTGCCTTTGCAAACCTATATCTGCGTTCCCGCCTTGATGTGGACTGAGTTGAGAATACAGATGGTTGAACCAGGTCCTTCCACTCAGTTCAACAGGCGTAGAAAACATCTGTCTTGGTCCAGAGTCAGGGATTGGTGAATCCATTCACATAGACTGGTAAATATGGAACATTGTGCAGTATTTAATTTGAGTGTATTTAGTGACACAAGGAGGGAATTCTCCTTTAAATTGAGTTGAATTGAATTTGATGAGACAGCCTATTGAAAGAGGAAGCTGCATGTTTATTTTGAGGCAATCCAGGGGGATCACGTCTTCTCTTTGAAAGAAGCCACTGCTATCCTTATGAATGTTTCATATCCCTTAATATGACTTTTTATTGAAAAATAATAAAAAAAACTCTTTAAGTTTCATCAAGTCTAGCATCTCTCTCCGTGAGGGACAAGTGTGCGTTTCACGGAATAAGATGTCACCTAGCACCTGAAATGATGGAGTAGGACAGCTTGATTTATAATGCTGGTCATAATTGTAGAGCCTCTATTGTGGTTTATCATGGTTCAATATTATAGTAATATCTCAACAACTATACTTCAAGGTGATATAATAGCAGAATGACATTGCTGATGCTTGACAGTTGCAGGGCTGGGGAAACGGTTGAATTTTTCATGTGGCGTTAACAAAATAAAATGTATTGTTTGAGAAACAAAATTCCATAATATGATGAAGCTTTATTTTGCATCACAACTCACACCATTTCTTCATAATCTATTTATCTAATTGCGTTAGGTATAGCCTGACTGAATGAAGGAGTTCCGAGAAGATCCAATTACCTAGCCCTCGGAGACATACAGTAGCATATCTCAGCCGCACAGGAGAATGTGTTTAGGTTAGCTTTTTCCATTTATTTTGCAAGCACTCTTCAGCCTTTCCATACCAAACAGTGCCTCCACCATCTCCGGCTTCTCTGCTTTCCCCGTGGATGTGCAAGAGAAAGCAAACATTATACAAAATAGTCCTTGGCCTGGCATCTTGATTTCATTTAGATGCAGTTACTGATTTCCTCATTGATTCAAACATTGCTAATCCATACCGTGCTAACAGAACCAGTCTCCTCCAATGCAGTTGTTTAAATGAACAAACATGATTTCCATTATTATTATTTCCCCCCATTTGTTTATGTAATTGAAAGTCTTGCGATGCCCCCACAGAGCTAACAACAGGAGAGTCCAAAGGTTGATGTGCATTTCCACTCCTTTCCCTCACTTTGGACCCTGATTTTCATTTGAATAAAGCAATTAAAGTGCACAGCTGCTTAATTAAAGTTTCAGAAAGTTGCTGGTGATGGCTGCAGGCATTTCCCAATGGTTTGCCATCATTATCCTTTAATGCACCTGTTAATGACTTTCCCGCTGCTCAGATTCTTCATTCTTGACATCCTTAAACTATTTTCAGACCAGAAGATGTACAGCCCTTTCGGTGTGTCGAGGGGAGCCCCTGGTCCAGCCAATTCCCACATACGTTTCAGCAGATCTTGGAAATTTAACTCCAGTTCTGAGAAGACAGGTGATTAACGCATATCAACTCTGTGTTCAAAATAATAAGAAGAATCCTTGCATATGATATAGCGCCTTATCACGTCTTCTAGACGTCTCGCAAAGCGCTTCACAGAATATACTGTCAAGTGAATTGACTATGTTTTGTGAACGAACGTGGCAGCCAATTCCACACAGCAGCGTCCCACAAACTCGTGGATTAAGTGACCAAATTATTATTGAAAAAATTTAAAAGAAATGTTTGGAAAGGATTGTTACCACCGGAAAAGTGATCCACCAATCAACTAACAACTGGGTTCCTACTTACTGCTAGGTAAGCAGAGATGTGTGGAGTAATGATACACCCTGAACGTTTCGCCCTGCCCGGAATCGAACCCAGGCCCTCTCGCTTGCAAGGCGTGTGCTCCAACCACTGCACTACAGGACTCCTCTGATTCATAGGCGTGAGGGTCTGAAAAAACATTTGAGCGCTTCTGTTTAAATTTGTAATTGTTTAGTGCAGTTTCAAGTTTATCCATGTGAGGAATGCCTTGTGCCAGTGTCAGTATTAAATATTCCCAGGGATGGCCCGGCAGATGCAGAGTAAAGTACCTCTACTTATCTCCATTATATTCGCCCCAGAACAGCTTTGTGCAATTGTTTGCTTTTGTCCACATCTCACAAAAGACCTTATTTCTGCTCTTTCTTTGGTGACTTTAGTACCAATTTGTGCGTAATTTTGTGTTGTGGGACATGAACCATTAAGAGCTCGAGTGTGACTGTCCTCTGGTTTTTTTTATTTAAGATCATTATGAATGTCCACTAAGGGCAGAACATGGGAGCCTTTCACAAACAGTTTTATGCTAAAGAGTCTTTAAATGCACAACGCAAAATCCATCCCCCAATTATACCAGTCTTACATTTTAAGCGACATCTGTGTTTATAATGCACTAAAGAGTGTCTCTACGTACCCTCCTGGAGACTGAATGAAGAAAATCATTGGCGGAGACATCAGAGTGGCCGGCAGGACTAAGTGGTGTGGGGGGAACTGGGGGGAGGAACAGAGAAGGGAAGAAGCCTTTCAAATAACAATCCTTGCATTTGTTATAGCGCCTTATCACGTCGTTGAGATGCCTCAAAGCGCTTCACAGAATATACTGTAAAGTGTATTGACTGTGTATTATGTAGGCAAAAAGCGCACAGCTATGTCCCAAGGTTGTGGATTGAGTGATCAAATTATTATCATCTTAGGGGGAGGGAAGGTGATTATTCAAAAGGAATGGAAAAATAGGGTTGGAAAAGTTTGGAGTTTTATTGCTGAAAAAGTACTGTAAATGTATGTCTCATCTTCTCTCAGTGGTGTACTTATATCTATGGGTATACTTTGTTTTTATGAGTGTCTTCTTAAAACTCTTCCTCGATCCTAATGGTTTCCTCTCAATATTTCTTCGAATTGGAGCTTTGTGCAATGAAAACTGTCAGCCAAGAGAGCGAGGATTTAAAACAAAATTTGGTCTTTCGTTGACCTTTGTTGTGCAGAGTGGCCAGTTAACAGGCATGAAGAGAAATAGCTCGCGTACAATCTTGTGAATCATCTTTTGGATAGGACCGAGATAGGTCATTTGCAAAACCTCAAAGATAAATCCAGTTCGCATTCCAAGTTGTTAATGTATTGAATGCGTTCATGGGTGTTTGGTTGCTATGCAAGTTTCTTTAGCCCTAACTGGTTACAATTAGTTTAACAGCATTGCTTTTTTGAAATAACATTAACCCTAATTCAAAATAAAATCTGATTGCTTCATTGTATTCTGCATATTTCGCAGATGCAATCATTTTCACTTCTTGTGTTCTTTGCAAGCACAGTTTTGACATTTTCATAATAGATTATAATAGCATATCAACTAGCCCTAATGTTTTGCAATTTGTTATCACCATTAATAAATTGGTAGCTCTTGCTAATGTCAGGAATAATGCACAACAAAGATATTTATAATCCATTGCTTAATGATTAGTGGCAGTTGCTTCAGATGTGGACTGTTCTGATAATAGATGTTTACAGGGCATGGTTGCTGCAACAACAGCCTTCACTTATATGGTATCTTTCCTGTGCAAGTGGAATGAACGCCTCCAAAAGCTTCACTAGCAGAGGGGAGCTGTGCAATTTGATTGCCATCTATTTTCTCCGTACCCTTTTAATTAATGCTTTGAATTTAATGCAATGGTTCTGCTTGAATGTACCCATCACAAGTTACACATTGATTACCTCAGTGTTT
Organism: Callorhinchus milii; assembly: GCF_018977255.1. NCBI lineage: Eukaryota > Metazoa > Chordata > Chondrichthyes > Chimaeriformes > Callorhinchidae > Callorhinchus > Callorhinchus milii. Next base: position 9,183,630 of record NW_024704765.1, on the reverse strand, counting down.
TTTTTTGATCAGCCGGGTGTCTTAACACATGCGGAAAACCATCACCATGTCTAAGAGTATCCAAACCAAGATGAGATTTCCATGCATCCCACCTACTCACGGAATGCGCACTCTTCCCCTGGATGAACGGATTCTGCTTACCTAAATCTGGAAAGTATTAGGTGCAGGTTGGCAAGAGCCAAGGCATGGGGATCCCAGAGTGTGCTTTGGGGTAACTGCTGGAGACAATCGAGTTTAGCTAGGGTAAGGGTAATGTGTGCGTAGAGCCATGCGCGGTGGGAACCTGAGTTGCAGCTTTTTGAAGATTCTGAAGAGCTGAGGAGAAAGATGAGGAAAAATGTATCCTCAAAAAATGCAAAATACGGGGTCAAACTGGTCAGGAACATAGGAATTAGGAGCAGGAGTAAGCCATTCGGCCCCTCGAGCCTGCCCCGCCATTCAATAAGATCATGGCTGATCTTCTAACCTAATTCCATTTACCCGCCTTATCCCCATATCCCTTAATCCTTTAGAAATCTATCAATCTCAGTCTTGAATATGTTCAAGGACTGAGCATCCACAGCCTTCTGGGGTAGAGAACTCCATAAATTCACTATCCTCTGAGTGAAGAAGTGTTTTCTCAATTCTGTTCGAAAAGGCTGACCCTTAATCTTAAGACTGTGACCCCTAGTTATAGATTCTCCTACCAGGGGAAACAGTCTCACACTGTCTACTCTGTCAAGCCCCATAAGAATCTTATATATAAGATCACCCCTAATTTGTCTATTTTCTAGAGAATATAGGCCTAGTTTACTCAACCTCTCCTCATAGCTCAACCCCCTCATCCAGGAACTAACCTTGTGAATCTACGCTGCACCCCCTCTAAGGCGAGTATGTCCTTTCTTAGATAAGATCAAAACTGCGCACAATATTCCAGTTGCGGTCTCACTGAGGCCTTATACAGTTGCAGCAAAACTTACCTACTCTTGTATTCTAACCCTTTTGCAATAAACGCCAACATGCCATTAGCCTTCCTAGTTGCTTGCTGTACCTGCATACTAACATTTTGTGACTGGTGTACAAGGAGACCCAAATCCGTCTGAACACTAACACTATCTCGTCTCTCTCCCTTTAGAAAATAATCTGCTTTTCTGTTTTTACTACCTGGGTGAATAACTTCACACTTCTCCACGTTATATTCCATCTGCCACTTTCTTGTCCATTCACCTAGCCTATCTATATCCCTTTGCAATCTTTTTGTGTCATCCTCAGAGGTTACTCTCCCACCTAGCTTAGTATCATCCGCGAACTTAGATGTTTTAAGTGCTATGTCCTCGTCCAGATCATTGATATAAATTGTAAATAGTTGAGGCCCAAGCACTGATCCTTGTGGCACTTCACTAGTCACATCTTGCCAATCTGAGAAGGACCCGTTTATCCCTACTCTCTGTTTTCTTCCCGTTAGACACTCTTCGATCCATGCGAATATATTGCCTTTTATGTGGCACCTTGTCAAATGCCTTCTGAAAATCTAAATATACTACATCTACTGGTTCCCCCCTATCTCACCTACTAGTTACATCCTCAAAAAGCTCTAAAAGATTTGTTAAGCATGACTTCCCTTTGGTAAAGCCATGTCGACTCTGCCTAATCATTACGGTCCTCTAAGTACCCCACTATGATGTCCCTAATTAAGGATTCCAGAATTTTCCCCACCACCAATGTCAGACTGACTGGTCTATAGATCCCCATCTTCTCTCTCCCACCCTTCTTAAATAGTGGTTTTACGTTTGCGAACTTCCAATCAATGAGAACCGTTCCAGAATCCAGAGAATTTTGGAAGATCAAGAACAAGGCATCCACTATCTCAGCAGCCACCTCTTTTAAAACCCTAGGATGCAGGCCATCAGGTCCAGGGGACTTGACATTTTTCAATCCCAACAGTTTTCCTGGTCCTAATTCTTTACTGATGTTAATTTCCCTAAGTTGCTCACTAACATTAGCTTCTTGGTTCCCCTCTACTATTGGTAAGTTTTCAGTGTCTTCTAACATGAAGACAGAAGCAAAGTATTTGTTTAATGTCTCTGCCATATCTTTATCCCCCATTATAATTCCTCCTGTCTCTGCCTGTAATGGACCCACATTCACTTTTGATAGTCAGATAAGAGCAGACTGGTCAATTCCCCAATTGTAAGGCTCTAAACCATGAAGATGGACTTGGAGATATGAAGATTGAGAGTGAATGTGATGCAGGTCTTTAACGTACTGATAAGCACAGATAATGTCAAGCCAAGTGCAGAAGTGTGAGTGCGAAATTACACAAATTAACAAGCCTCTAACAAGAACGAGCGATTAGGGGGATATTATTTGTCCAGCATAGGGGTAGTTGAAATAAAGAGCCAAGAGAAGAACCTGATTGAAGGCTGGAGGAGAAGAATGAAGGAGATGAAATGTTGTATGGACCCTCCTCAGAAAATTAGATAAGATAGCAACCATAGCAACTGTTCCAGACTATTGCTTCATCTTGCTACCCATCCAACCACTTTGGAGCAAATTGTACTTCAATGGTAGAGTGGACTAGACAAGTCATTACTTATCTTCCAATCATCTTTCCATCTTATATTGATGTTTGCCAGCAGTGATAACTTCCCTTTAACTTTAATGGTAACTTTTTCATCCACCGCCTGCTCCGGATACCTGATCTAGAAATGCGAGATCTCTTCTTTTATTCTCTTCCTCTCCCCCTCTCTCTGTTTTTTCTCTCTGATGTTTCAACCAGCGTATCAGTTTAAAACGTATTTTAAAAGTTTTCACCAGCCCTCTCTCATTTTTGAGTATGGTGAATATTCAGCAAAGCTTGCTTGGGAAGCCACTGTTCAGACTTGGTTTGGCTGTCAGAAATGAATGAGCTGTGAATTTTAATCTTTGGTGGCTGCACGGCTATAAATAATGCCTGCCTCAGTCATTTAAAGTTTTATAGAATGTTTCTCAGTGACTCTGGATTGGTGTGTTGGGGGCACGCGGGTAATAAACAATACAATCAGAAAATATTTGTTTCCAAAATGTTTATAGACTTTTATGCTTCCCCCCCACCTCCAATACAACAACAAAATGACATTTGTAAAGCACCTTTCATGTCAGGAGAACATCCCTGGACGCTGAGATAGATAGTGCCCTGGTGGCTGATTGTACAGCTGGCTGAGATGTGGCGGAGGGAGGTTGTGTGTCTGACTGTCATTCAGTTCTGCACTCCACAGTTATGAGTTCTGTCAGTTTGGGCTCAGGCCTCCAGAGTCACTGTCAGGGAAGTGTCTTGCATCTCATTGTGGGATGACATTGGAGCGAATTGTGGAAGAATCTTCAGACGGATCCCTCTGGCTTTCAAGTTCCAGACATGAAAATCACAATGTTTGGCACAGAAGGGGTCATTCGGCCCATCGTGTCTGTCTGTGCCATTGCTCCATGTTTTTCTAAATTGGCCTTTTTTTTTNAATCCCACTTTCCCCATATCCCTGAATGCTTTTACTGCTCAGATACTTACTTAACTGGTTCCCTTTTGAACAATTGTACTGATTCAGCCTCAATAATTACTTGTCGTAATGAATTCCTAACAGTTCTCTGAATGAAGAAATTCCTCATCTCTTATGGAAACTTCTCAATCAAATTCTTTGTGAGTTTGATGTTCTCCTCTCGTACCTACTTTGTTTTAGGCCCCTGCCCGGCCGCCCTATCGGCAGTCAGGCCTTCAGTTTCCTTGCCACCACCTTTTGGAACTCCATCCCAGTCTCATTGCCTCCTTCAAGGCACGTCTCAAGAACTGCCTCTTCACTGCATCCTTGCCCTCCACCCCTGCTGAACCCAACCCCCAACTCGGATCCAAATCCTTGACTGTCCAGCGCCTTGGGACATCCTCCCAATGTGAAAGGCGCTATGCAAATTTGTGATTTGTTGTTTTAAAGCGGCTGTTCCTGCTCTGTTTAGCAAAGTGCTACACAATACAGCACATTTACCCATTGATCTATCAAGGACGCTGTTCACGACTCGATTCTTCCACTTTACTTTCATGAGCAAATTGCATTGACAGCAACTCTCTGACCTTGAACTGGAGACATCGGATTGGAAAATCACACTTCACCTGTAGAGCAATGTGGTTTTGCACCATTCCCGGTGCTTTATCACCCTAGGCTATTGAAGATACTTCAGAATTTACGGGGAATTCACTTAAAGCCATTTACACACTGAACATTGCAGTCCCGTGGATGGAGACTGTGAGCAATTCATTCCCAGCGTCTCATTGCTATGTAAAAGGCTTATATTGCCTTTTGCAGTTTCACATACAATTTCGCTTGAAAATAGCATTGCGGAGACTTCAAATCGCACGCCCATAATTCATGAGATGCCGAGGAAACTTTCATGTCCGGGTAAAAAAAAAGCAGGTACAAGTCTGCCAGACGTGGACTAATTGAAATTCCTCACATGCTCCTCAACCTTTCACTAATGCTTTTGAAGCTTCCAATTAGAACATCCAAGTACTGTACAACAAACAGACCCCAAATTTTACACAAAATTGACACGCAGCAGGATTAGATTTTGGCTACCGAGTAAAAAGCAGGCGATTGTTCCACGTTGGTTTCTGCTCAGGTTCCCCCCTTTGTTTATTGATCGGAAAATGTTTTGTCAGTAAAACAGTCTTCAGAAGGCCACGTTTTACTAAGATTAAAAACTGCTCGGAGAATCAGGCTTGTGGTGAGGATGGCAGTTTGTTTGAGGATGGTAGTACTCTTGCCTCTGGATCAAAAGATTGTGGGTTCAAGCCTCATGTCGGGACATGACCTCACAGATAATAATAATAATCCTTGCATTTGATATAGCGCTTTTCACGTCAGGAGGACGTCCCAAAGCGCTTCATAGAATACACTGTAAAGTGAATTGACTGTATATTTGTGGGCGAACGCGGCAGCCAATGGCGCACAGCAATTTCCCACAAACAGTCGTAGATTGAAAATGACCAATTTATTATTGTTTTTGGTTTTGGAGGGATTATTATTAGGCTCTGTGTGGAGTAAGGAAACTTGCCCAAGGTTTCGCCCTCTGCCTGGAATTGAACTCAGGTCTCTCGCTCGCAAAGCGAGTACTCTAAACACTGAGCTACAGGACTCCAGATCTATCGGTCATTCAATTCATGATTACTGGTGCGGCCATTCTCCTTTGCCTGCAGAAACGGTCACTACATTTGACAGCAGGTCCCTTGCTTAAGCAGTCTGGGATACATGTAACCTCCCTTAACGGCCTTTTCTGGCCAGGTTGAATTAACTTTATTTCCAGTCTGGGGATGGAATGCAGTGCATCAGAATGCACCATTTCAGTTACCCTGTGTCAGTGTGAAGGGTCTCTTTATGAAGTTCAGGACAGATTCAATGCAGAGTAAACTCCTTTCTCCTCTCTTTCCCCCGTCCCTCAGCACTGTCCCAACCAACGCACCAGGTATCCAACCTTAGAAGAGCATCCTGTTGGACAGGTATGATCATTCCAATTCCCACGGTTGTGATCTTTCAGAGGGAGATGGGCTATTTAATGACATTGTCTGTGGCATGTTGCAGATGGAAATTAACTCCTGAGTTTGCCTCGATAACACAATTTATTTCAATTCTAATTTCTATTCTGTAATGCACTTTGAGACAGTTCTTATATGTGGAAAGGCGCTTTATAAATACATGTGGTGATTAACTTTATAATAACTTTGCATGTTGTGTAAACACTATAAGCACTGGGGTTCATTATGCAATATTTAATTGGTAAATTAGATAATGAAAGGCACTTCAATTCCCTCTGCACACATTGGCACATGGTTTACACATCTCACATAATGAAAAAAAATGAGTTGACACACCTGTTTTTGTTAGATGCACAATGAGCTTCATTGACTAGCCAGCAATTATTGAGCCATCCCAGAGATGCAGTTTCACAAGACAATAAATTTGGGGTTTACAGCATTCTGATTGCGGTTTAGGATACATTGGGGGAAAGTGAAGGGCAGGCTAAGTGACCACAAAGGACAAGTGAAGAGAAAACAAAATGTGGCTCATATGGGCTAAACTGAGCTTGTTTCAGTTTTGGTGTGCACCAAATTAAAGAGGAAAATGTATTCTACTCCATAACCGCTGGGTGTTGCAGAAGGAGATACCTTCTCTCTCACTCACTGGCATGATTAATGCCTCTGGTTGTGCGGAGATGAGAAAGGAAAAAGAGCAGGGAATTATTATGCTGGAAAAGAAACTTTGTGGGGCAGCTCGAATTTCTGCCCCTTCATCCTAGCATCCTTCACGCAGGATAGTGTCTTGGAGTACATGTTACCAGAGGCGTGGCGTTGTGTTAAGGAAGTGCCTGATTTGAGAGTGCACAGAAAGGATGACTTAAAATGTAAATTAGTAGGGAATAGATAGGAATTATCATCCTTGCATTTGATACAGTTCCTTTCATATCACGAGGATAGTAATAATAATAATCCTTGGATTTGATATAGTGCCTTATCATGTAATTGAAACATCTCAAAGCGCTTCACAGCATTTACTGTAAAGTGAATTGACTGTATATTTTATGAGTGAAACTTGGCAGCCAATTGCATATAGCAAATGATGTCTCAAGTTTAAAAAGAATGTTTTCAATAATTGAATGTCTCCCAAAGTGTTTCTCAGGATTTTACAGGACACCAGGTAGAACATTAAGTGTAGTGACTGTATTTTGTAGGCAGAAACGATGAGGTGAAATCGAAATATTTCCACAATCTGGCTGACCTCGTGTGCGGTATGAATTATACATTCATCTGCCAGTTAGCATGCTCTGAAGGTGGCATTGCTGGAAGTCACTGTCAATGTCGTAAGGTAATATTGTTCTCTATAGCAGCGTCTAAAGACTTACAGACGTTATCGCTCACATTAATGCTTAATAATTGGGCTTTCTTTATCGTTACTTGACAGTTTTATCCGTGGAAACTTTTTTATTTGAGATGACTTCTCTGAAAAACATAAAAACAGATTTATTTTCCAGTGGATAACCTTTTGCTCATCTGGTTTTGTCGTCTGAAATTGTGAAAATATCTGGTTTGTAAAACTGCCTCCTGTTTAGAGAAATCTTTTGTACAGATAAAATGAACTACAGTATATAAAGAAGGAAAAATTGCTTCATCTCATCTTGGCACAAGAGTAAAATCCACATTGATTTTTTTTAGATTATTCAGATGTCTGGCTCATTATAGCAAGGTACATAACTGTGACTTATCCGGGCTTTGTGTTTGCAAAGCATTAGCTGAAAGAATGGATCAGTGAAGCAAAACAAGGTGCCTGACAGAAAACTCGTTCGTTTGCCTTTCCATCCTCTGCACTAACCATATACTTCTACCCCTTGAATATCTCCAGCCTTGGGCACCATTCCTTATCTCCAGAGGCAGGGACCAATGTGTTGCCAAACATCAGCTGCTGTGTAAGTGGTGTGGCAGAGGCATGTGGGATTGGTGTCTAGTATGTTATGTCTTTGGCCCTTTCTGTCGTTAAGCCTTCGATCAGCTTCTCCCTCTGATGATCTGGCTGGGAACCAGTCTTTTAGGCAATTCTACCCGGATGACTGGAATGTGCAATGAATTGCCTCACATTAATCCAGGCAACGTGCTTCCTCCACGATCCTCTTCCTCCATGCTGTACAAATAGAATCCGTGTAAAACAAAAATAAAACCAAAACGTGAACGGTGTCGGACCATTATTTGGTCACTTAATCCACGACTGTGGGACGCTGCTGTGCGCAATTGGCTGCCGCGTTTCGCCCACAAAATATACAGTCAATTCACTTTGTAGTATATTCTGCGGAGCGCTTTGAGACGTCTGGAAGACGTGATGAGGCACTAATTCAAATGCAAGGGCTATTATGTATTATTATGATTATCATATAACTTCCCGGGATTTGAACCATAATCCTGAAAATTCACTCTTTATCACTGTAATCGTCGTTCACTGGCTGTGCACCAGGTGGCGCTGCGGAGTGGCGCGATAAGTGATGGAAACTCAGCCACAAATTAAACTGGAAACTGGAAACACTTATCTGAGCGGCTGTGCCGTGGGATGTTTATATCCTCCAGTGTTTGGGCCTCTTGCGCTTCTGTCACTTACCTATCTCTCACTCACTCACCGCGTGCACATAGAAAAAATGTTGGGTAACTTGTCCACATGACATGAGCGACAACTCACTCACTCACTCACTCACTCACTCACTTACTCACTCACTCACTCACTCACTCACTCACTCACTCACTCACTCACTCACTCACTCACTCACTCACTCACTCACTCACTCACTCACTCACTCACTCACTCACTCACTCACTCACTCACTCACTCACTCACTCACAGATCCTTAAAGTTTCCTTCTTGTGCCCCTGATGGTTCCAATACCGACTCCACACTATTTTGTCATGGAGGTGGGTGGGGGGAGCATCAGATCCAAGTCCGATCTCATTGGAATCCAACGTCAACTCACCTGCACTGCTTGAGCTTAGGAGGGGAATGATAACCAGGAAGGAGCAAGAAATCTGAGCTGTTTTCTTCAGTTGACTGAAACCAGTCGTGCCTCCCCAGCTGAGATAGCTAACTCAGCAGAGACCAGGGATCGAACCTGCAACGTTAAGTGTCTGTGCTAAATTTGTTTTTAATTACTTTTTTTTAAAAAAAAAGTTTCCCAAATACTCTTGACAACCATCTAGAGTCTGTAGCCTGCCAGCAGTTGATGAAATGGAGATTGAGTACCTCCCACACATCGCCGAGGGGAGGAATGGTGGGGAGCCAGAGAAGGCAGCAACCCTGAATCCTGTTTAATCTGGTCAAACCAAGGAAAGGCGAGGCCCAGAAACAAGTGATTATTGGAACAGAAGAGACCGTTCAGCCATTGAGCCAGCTGTTCAAAGGGATTTTTTTCAATCCATCTTCTCCAACAACAACTTGCATTTATATAGCGCTCTTCACACGGGGGTAGGGTCCTGGAGCACACCTCCTACCCCTCAATAGGAACAGGATTGGGCAATTCAGCTCTCGAGCCTGTTCTGCCATTCTATTTTTAGTTCATGGCTCATTTGCACCTCAAATCCAATTACCCAGCTTTGCCCCACTATCCCTTGATACCTTTATTTCCCAAAAATCTATCCACCTCAGTCTTGACAATTTGAATGGATCCAGATCTTAATCGCCATACTTTCCAAGTTTTTGTCCATCTCCCTTTTAAACATCCCGACTCATTCATTCATCCAGATTGCACTGGGGCAGTGTTCCACATTCTCACCACTTATGTGTAAAGAAATTTTTCGATGAGGTGCGTGGTGGTGGGGTGGGGAAGTGAGGCAAACACTTCCTTTGTGTCCGGTCAATTGAATATCTTGGTTGGCATTGGGGGAGGGGGGGCGTGGGGGGGGGAATAATGCATTTTAAATTACTTTTTTTGAACAGAAAGGAAGGAGAATGTGGGGGAGGAAGAAAGATGTGTCCTTTCTCAAATTGTCAGTTGGCATCAGCGGGAGGATTCTCCCACAGGAAACATTGTGGAAAATCCTTAACTCGTCTTCAAAATATTAATCCTGGAGAATCTGCATAGGGATCTCATTTATTCCTTGTGAGGAGGAGGCGGTGGTTGGGGTATTTTTTTTTTTTGCTCGAAATTTGCATTCTTCCAGCTGATGAAACAAGCGCGCAGATATTTATTCAAGCAGCACCTGCAGCGGCCGTGCTCTGAAAGTCATTTCATTTTCATGCTGCAGCACGTCCCCAAAACCCAATCTCTTTCATCCAGCCTCTGCTCCAGCCGCTGTCAAAGACACACTTCATTTTAAGACGATTTGCTTATCTAGAAGAGCGCGGGGTGCCCTGCCTGAAATAAATTAACTCCTGACCAGAAGAATGGCTCCGTCCTGCAAAAAAAAAACACTTTAACAGACGGGGAGAGTGATACGTTTTTATTTGGATTCGTTCCGAGTGTTTTACTGTCTGTAGAGGATACGTTGTTTTCCCTGACACTAACTCAGGAGGTTGTAATTGTCTTGTGTTTTGTGCTGCTGGTGATGGATGCCCTGTGATGGTGGACGGGCTGTGGTTGGGTTCCGTGTCCTCTATCTCCTTTATGTAACCTTTTACGATCCATTTGTCATTGGCCGAGGAGCCATCACATGCAAGAGAGAGCCGAGCTGATGTTGGTGCCGAGTGGGGAGTGACGTCAGTGAGGCTTGTTAATCCTGAGAACCTTTGCTACTGACAACACAAGGCCTGGCACAATACAAGTGAAACCTTTTCCCTTTCACTCGGCTTCCTTTATTATCCCCCTCACTCTCCCAGGCACCGATGACCGGCCAAGAGAGCCAGGCGCATGTCCTGTTCTCGGCTCTTTTTCAGTGCCTCTTTGCAACCATTAATGGGACAAACGTGGATCAGAGATTTACTGTGTAACAACTCTATTTCCTGCGGAGACACACTTAGCCTCTTGTTTCTCGTTCCCCCCACCACTGTCCGTCCTACTGGCTATTGAAGTTGTCATGGGGAACGTATGTTTGTCTGTGTTGTAAAGTTAGTACAGTAAGTGTCAGCTTGGCTCAATTGATTGTACTCTTTGGGACAGAAGGTTGCGTTCAATCACAAGTTGGAGATGCTTAAGATAGTAAAACCGAGGCTCCATCTGGAGAGAGAAGGAAGTTTTTACCATTGTTCTGGTCAAAATTTCTCCAAAATTGTATTTACTTCTCTATCTGTTAATGGAACTTTGCTGAATGCAAACTTTGCTGCTGTGTTTTGCCTCCAAGCACACAATCTACAAAGTACACTTGACAGCAATTACCTGGGAAGGGCTTTGAGAAGATTCGGGTGATGGGTATCTAATGCAAAGATTATTATTGTTTTTATTATTAATAATCCTCAGTATTGGAAATAGGACAGTTCTCCACTCACAATGCCACAGAGAAAGGAATCCAGCACAAAACATCTGCTCCCAATGCCTCCGACCAGCAAAAAATGGAGAGCCCAGGAAGTTGAATTGCTAAACGTTTGAAATTCTGCTCTAATTTGGTGGAATATTCTTCTCCCTTAAACAGGTTGAGTTTACATAGGAAATAATTGGAGACCAATTAGAGCCTCCTATGATTAATATTATACAATTAAGTGGGAAGTACCATCATCAAATTTTTTTTATTATGATTCTTACTTATGACATGTTTAAAGGTATGTGGCAACTGGTGTTTTCATCCTAATCTGTCAAATCTTTTGTTTGGTTTATTCCATTTCTTTGTAGACGGTATTTAAAAAATGACACCAGATAGAACAAGGAACGATAGAGATTGACATGGTCCCAGTTTGTATTACGTCAGACTATTTCTCGCCATCACAGAAAACGATGTGTTAATAACTGGAATCGGGAGTTGAATTGAGGATATCTCTGCGGTGAAAAGCAATTTGGTGAGAATTATGTTGCAAGTTGCAGGATGGATTCCCTGGCCTTTACAAAGGCTACTGTTGAATGTGTTGCAAAAGGGCGGATAGTGGAATAATTCCAGCATGAAGAGAATACTGAGAGTTGAATTTCCACTTGTGAAATGTGAAAGTAAATCCTTTTCAAAAAGGATAATCTGCTTCGACTGGCAGCTTTCAAATAATAATAATTTGGTCACTCAATCCGCAACTGTGGGACACTGTTGTGCGGAATTGGCTGCCGTGATTCACCCACAAAATACACGGTCAATTCACTTTAAGGTATATTCTGTGAAGCGCTTTGAGACGTCATGAAGACGTGATAAGGCGCTGCATCAAACGCAAGGAGTATTATTAATATTACATTTCAGATGGTTGATCTGTATTTAGTGACGATTTTGTCCTTTAAAGAAAAGGAGATGAAGTAAAAACTCTTTGGTGCCAGACGAGAGGACACAAGTTCAGGAATGCACAGGGCAACTTTAGGATAGCAACGAGCAAGTATTTCTTTACACAGAGGGGAATCAATAGCTGGAATGAGTTACAAAGAAATGATGTTGAGGTAAGGAGTAATTTTCCTCCTTCAAGGTGAGTCTCAAAACCCTCCTCTTTGGCCTAGCCTTCGGCCACCCTCCTACCTTCCCTGCTCTCCACCCTCCCAATCCTGACCCCCCCCCAGCTCGGGTGCAGATCCCCGACTGTTGAGTGCCTTGGGACGTCCTCCCGACGAGAAAGGCACTAAACAAATGCAATTTTGTATTGCATTGTATTTAACAAAAAGCCTTGATACTCGATTGGAGGAGGTCAGGTGTGCACACTGATAATTTTAAATGGTCCAAAGGCTTTTCTTCACCTGAATCTCTTGTGATCTGGTTGGTGGATTCCAGTGTCACAAATATGCCTCCCATGGCTGTGTGAGGAGCTGCGTATTCAGAGGTACCAGCCATTAAGGCCAGTCTTGCCTGCTTGTTCAGGTGATCATTAAGGATCCTGTGAAGCTATTGGAAAAGAGTTTCTCCTTGTGTGTGGTCAGACATTCCCCAGATGAATATGTCAATCACCTTGGAGCTGTGTAGAGAACCTTGCTGGTGGAAAAAACATAATAAGTAACTCTGAAGCTATTTGACATGATTCAACTTGATAACAAAATTCTTACAACGTGTATGTCTTTCTAGCTGTTAAATTAGAGAATTCAAGGTAGCTCGGTTTGCTGAAGACTGGACCACTTGGGGGTGGGGGATATCATTTGGATATGATTCATAAAGCACATGAGTGAATCGAGCTGGTTGTAACATTAGGCTCCCGAGTGTGTTACAGCCCTGAGCGCACTCCCAACCTTTTTTTTATTATTTATAACACCCACAGTTTTCCAATAATTACTTCTTCCAAGCTTGGGCTATTTGCGTTTTGCTGATGGCTCACATCTCGTGGGCCTGGTCTCTCCAGCCCGCAGCTGTCCTCGTACTCAGTCTTTGCCAGGCAGCATTGCACGGAGTGTTGATGGAAGTACGGACAATTTAAAGCATATTATAATGGTTTAGAGTTATCATCTCAGCAGACACAATAGACTTCAGCAGCAAAAGAACCGCCTGACAAGACATACAGTGCTCCAGTGTGTACCTTACCACACAGAGAAGGCTTATTCACCAGCTGTTTGCCAAGAGGCAAATAAATATCGATCTATTTACATGTCTGTCTGTCTATCGCAACTCAAATTTCCCATAGCTGGGGAAGCGGCTGTAGATTAAGAACAGAGAGGCATAGAACTGTAAATCAGTCTTCTAAAGCCTCGCAGGTGAAGGGAAGATGTGCCACATTGAAGAGTATTGGATTTTGAGATGGACAGAAGTGACTTTGCTGGTGTTAAGACCTGTGGGATTTTACCGAGTGATTTTTTTGTTTCTGAAGCTGCTGCAAATTGATTACCCCGAATATAGAATAATAAATAGCTCACAACGAATTACAAAGCAGTGATTCAGTCAAGCCCCGAACTAGGCTTTGCAGCTTGATTGAGCGCTTGGTGTTTAATACGTGCAATTCCAAATAACGATCCGCGGAAAGCATTGAGTAACTGAGGTCACGATGGTGGAGGGAGAGGTTCTGTGAGCACTGTACACTGATCAGCTCCTGCAGTGTGAAGTTGGAAGCCAGTTTCCACTCGGTTCAGTAGTTGCTTGTTCAAGTCCCACCCGTTAACGCTTTGCACATGACAGGGGCACCCACAAAATACAGTCACTCCACTTTACAGTATATCCCGTGAAGCTCTTTGAGACGTCTCAACAACGTGATGAGGCGCTGTATCAAATGCAAGGATTAATACTATTATTGTCATGTAGGATAGCGATGTCCAGCCACACTGAGCTGCCAGCTGCCTAATCTGTAAGATCAGGACACAGTACAGGTCCCGGGACAGTATGGATGCAGAGTGGCGAGGTTATTCTCATGCCCAGGCCAATGTCCCTCCCTCATCCAAACTCATCAAGAATGATTGTTTCTTGAGCGGCTCATCCATCTTGTTGTTGTTGGGATGTTGCTTCTGTGGATAAGCCACAACATTTCAAAGTAAATCATTGTGTGATCTGCTCCGAGACATTTTGACGTGTTCAACCGCTTGACGCAAGTGTTGTGTTATCTTCTCCTTTGTCTGTTATGCAGCCAGCAGAGATGTTCAGAACTCTCTGTCTGGCAGGGGAGCGAGTGAAATACTGCGTGAAACAATCTGCATGCAATGCCACACCAGCTGATTTAAATAGTTTCATCAGTCCAGGCTGAAAATAATTGTGGTTTGATTCGCAGGACTGCTGCATGTAATTGAAAACTAATTAGAGCTTTGCCAGCGCTCTGGGCTTCCTTGGAGGCTGTGCAATTTCAGATTGTGTCTAGGCTGTGGAGTCACACCTGTGACATCGGTCGGGAGGTGTTTGCTGGACACACGGGTTCTATTCTTACCCGTTAGCTGTGTGGGCTGGTGCTATAATAATAATAATACGTGCATTTGATATAGCACCTTATCACGTCATTGTGACGTCTCAAAGCGCTTCACAGAATATACTGCAAAGTGAATTGACTGTATATTTTGTGGGTGAAATGCGGCAGCCAATTGCACACAGCAGCGTCCCCACAAACAGTCGGGGATTGAAGTGACCTATTTTCATTTTAAGGGATTTTTACCCCCAGAAAAGCGATCCGCGAACCGACTAACAACCGGGTTCCTATTTACTGCTGGGTAAACAGAGGCGTGTGGAATAAGGAAACTTGCCCTGCCGGGAATCGAACCCAGATCTCTTGCTTGTGAGTGCTCTAACCCCTGAGCTAAAGGACTCTACCGCACACAGTGTGTGTGCGTGTGTTAAGGATTACAGCTGGGTGGGTAGATTCCCCACAGTGAGCCAGCTGTGGAAACCAGGCAAGTCCATCCAATTCACTTGCACAGACACCGTATCCCAGCGTCCACTCTAAACCGCCCAGAATAGACTATAAAGTGATTCCAATGCGCGCTCAGCAGATGGTAATTTTTCACAGCGTTATTGATTATGTGCCTTTTATCCCTCAGGCTGATTGTGTCATAGCATTTCATTAACTTTGTTCATTTTTCATCTACGCAAGCGGTGGGGAGATTCACGAAAACCGTGAGCGTCCGCGGCGCTGAGCAGGGACACCTCGCGAGCGCGAGCAAGCGAGAGAACGGGAGCGGTTCGAACGTTTGCAGAGACCCAACAGAATAGGTTGACTGGGCTCGTGTTTGTACTCGGGCAGCAGTTGGTATCTGAAACAAATAAAAGGCGGCGAAACAGCTGTAGAATTGGCCTACACATTTACATAACTTGAAAGATGTCACTAAAATGGCAGCTGCAAGGCAGCGCTTTGCATGAAATAACAAGGTCTAATGGCTTTGGTGTTGCATTATCAAGGACGGGTCCATAAAATTGGCCTGATGCTTTGTAGACTTCCCAGCCTCCTCTGGAGCCAAGGTCTCACTCGATGGCCATTATCTTTTGCTTTTGTGATAGCTGAGAGCCCCCAGAGCAGCCGTTCCACAGCACCACGAAGGGCTTTGAAGCTGGTAATAGCCTGCTGCTCCTTGTTTACTTTGTGATCTCTAAAGAGATTGAGGAAAGATCTATTTGTTTATCCTCGCCAATGACCTGCGCAATGGAGGATGAACGTGTCTGAAAGTAGCTTGTAGCAAGCTGTAAGGGTTGGGTTTTGTCTTTAGCTTCTGAACTTAAGTACAATCAAATGAATAACTTTATTGCCGGCAGGAGTCTCGACCAGGAATTGAGAGAAGCTTAGATGCTCGAGACCTCGAAGACTAAAGGCTTGACGCTGGGTTGCCTGAGGTCAGCAGAACCATACGATGTTGCGCTGTTTAAATTACAACACAGAATAAATGTAAGGTGGACAAACAGCGGGAAGCTTAACCAGATAGTTTTTGCTATGGATTTTAGATGGTCAACTAATGCATGTTCTGGGGTTCCCAAGTCTTGGCTCAGCTTAATACTTTCTTGAATCCCACCAGAGAGAGTGCCTGTTCCATTCCAGATACGGGGACATTTTCCTGTGTCGGTGGCAAAGCATATTTGGAACTCAGTCTGGTTTGGATACTCTTAAGTGTGACGATGGGTTTCTGTGTATCAGACACCCGGCTGACCGAAACAAAATGTTATTAAGATACAAGCAAATCCGCTCTCTCAGACATGAACTAACAGTAGACAGATGTTGTCTCATGTCAGGCTCTCCTTGTAATCAGAGATAGCCAGATTAACGTGGAGAATGGATTGCAATAGAGCATTGTTCAGGGGAATGGTTGTGACTATCGGGTATTTCTGCGCATAAACCTCAGAGTCTGTTTACAGTAGTAACAACATAGTCAAAGAATTTCCAGCTGACAGCAAGCACCAACAGGAGAAGATAGCCAGCAGCACCACAGTTTTGTCACTCTTGCCTGCGCGCTAAGTGTGACATTCTTCTCTTTACGTCTTCTGTCTAGCTTTCTGTCACGTGGTAACTTGGCTCAGACGGTAGCTCTGCCTTTGCAATCAGAAGATCGTAGGTTCAAGCTCCACATTAGGACTTGAGTTCTGCATTTTCAGCCTTCAGATAAGGTGTGCGCAATTGGCTCCTGAGTTTCGCCCACAAAATATAGTCAATATATTCTGTGAAGCGCTTTGAGGCGTCTCAACGACCCGAGTAGGTGCTATATCAAATGCAAGGATTATTATGCATTATTGTAGGTTAAACTGGGATCCTGTCTGTCTTTTCAGGTGGACATTAAAGATCCGGTGACACTATTGGGAAGAGAGGAGGGAGTGTCTCCCAGTGTCTCAACCTGGCTATTAAATCCTACACAAAAATTCACTCATTCAGTTTATGGCTGGTTTTGGACTCTTGCTGTACACAAAATGGCCTCGCATTCAAAAACAGTGACTGCGTTGACAGTAATTAATCTAAAGCACTTTGAGCACTGATAAAGCACTATTAAAATGCAAATCATTTTTCTTTTGAGGGCGAATTAAAAATGAGTGGTTTTTGAGCCCATACCTGTTTTGATTCAACTTTTACTTTTATAACAGCACCACATCGTTTACAGTCTCCAACAAAAAATCTCTCAATCCTCAGTCTTACTGTGTCTAATAAAGCGTGAAATAGCCTTCCTTTGTAGCCAGCTCATAGTTAAAAATTGATTCTTTAACGCTATAACTGTGAGGTACAGGGAGGTGGGAGGGGGGAGGGGTTGAGATTCAGGAGGGAGGGGGATGTTTGAATTTGAAAGAGAGTAAATAATTTTTTCGGATTGTGTACCTGTGATTCATTAATTGAGGCATTTCTCTCATCGTGATTTCTTTGATATCTGAAAACGCCCCTTTTCCACTGATGACTTCCAAGTTTGATTGATATTACCTTTGAGAACTTTTTTTTATTAAATCTTAAGATGAACATAATTTATGTAACCACAGGGGGTTCAGCAGCGAAATCTTCAGAAGTCAGAAACCTTTTAATAGAATATCAGCAAACTGGCTCTGTAGATTTCCACGTGCATTGATATATAACGGAGTACAAGGGTTGGAAGCGTACAGCATTGGCAGCGATGTTTTCTGCGTCTGCCGTATTCAGAAAAATAATGATTGCATTTGATATACCACCAATGACATTAAAATACCTCAGAGATTACTTTCTTCTCATCCAGAAAATACACAGTCATTCCACTTTACAATATATTCTGACAAGCGCTTTGAGACGTGTCAATGATGTGATAAGGTGCTATATCAAATGCAAGGATTATTATTGTTTGTCTGCAAATGCACAGTCACTACATTTGACAGCATTTAACTATGTAGGTGCTATATCAAATACAGTTATTGATGAGTATTAATGGAGGGGGCGGGGGTGTGTGAGTCTGTAGGGGTGGAGAAGGACTGGCCTGCAGTATACCTTTAGACCTAAACCTCCACAGAATGAGCCTGGTTTTCTTGCTGATTCTGTGTCTGCGGAGATTGGCATCACTGGATCAAAGCGTCTGATTTGGCAGCAGTTTTCTGTGGTGACCTGTAAATTCACTCGCCCAAAGGACCGTCATTTCACTGGATTAAATGCTTTTAGTTCTAAGCTTTCTGCCATGGGCAGGAGGAACAAACTGTACAGTAAACATCACGTGTGCAGATCCGAGCTCCTGCTTAAAGCCAGAGACGTGACCTTTAAAAGGGAACTCAGCACCAAACCGTTAAGTCAGCAGAGAATTGTCAAACTTTATCCAGCGAGTAGGGTTCAAAACCAAAACCTAGTCAAAATAACATCAAAGTCCCATAAACACATAATCTGCAGTGGGTGAAGGTTTGTCTTTCATAAGAGATCTGATGGCTTCTTTTCATTTCCTACCAATGTCACAACCTGGGACCATAAAATTGGATCCCTGAACTGTATAAATTTGTTTAATCCCTTTTTGGTCTTAAAAACAACAACAAAATTACATGTGTATAGCGCCTTTCACGTCGGGAAGACCTTCCAAGGTGCTGGACAGTCAGTGTTTCGGACCCAAGCTGGGGGTAGGGGTCGGGGAGGGTGGAGGGCTGGGGGGGAAGCAGGGTGATCGGAAGCACGGTCTAAGAGAAGGGTCTTGAGATGGGTCTTGAAGGAGGCAAGGGAGGGGGCGAGGTTGAGGGACTTTTGTGTTGTACTGACTGTCTACCAATGTGGCAGCCCACGGACATTGCTTGATCTTATTCCTGGTCTGTTGGATGAGGAAAAAGTGGACCAGGAACTCCAGGGAAACATCTCCGTGAGAAGGAATCTTGGTGTAACGCACCATCCAAAGTGGTAGTGTCAAAGCGCCATTGGCTCAGATCCGGAGAGAAATGAAATTGAAATGATGGCAGGTGAGAATCGACGTGATCAAATTATTTAGAACAAGATCTAACCCTTTCACTTCAGGACCAGCGGATGGAATCCAGTCCAGACTGATGGGCTGTAGAATTTATAACAATAATAATGATAATCCTTGCATTTTGATTAAGCCTCTTATTACTTTGTCAAAGCGTCTCAAGCATCTGCTGGCTATTTGCGCAGGGCTCCAAGTAAAATTCGTTTAGGCACGTTTGTGCTCGATGGAACATTGACAAACAAAATAGAACTGAAAACGGGCCATTCCGTAGATATTGACGGTTGCGAATTAAAAGGATTCGAACACATTTAGATTTGGCACCTACTCAATGGACTGTATTGGCCTGTTCTCTCCTGTGAATTCCAAATGGCCTAATAAAAAAAATTCCATTAATGCTGGGCCCGCTGAATGTCATCTGATTTGAAAAAGCCAGTGGTCTGGAATCTTGGATGGCAGAGAGAGAGAATTCCAAGCTACAGATTGTGGTCGCCAGAGTGAAAATCAATAACAGCGGCTAGAGACAGCAGAGATTACGCTCAGGGCAATAACTAGAACCAACAAACCCTGAGAAACCCACCACAGCTTTGCCGAGAGATTGAAAGCTCACATCGGGATAACCGTAAACCGGGTAAAACAACAACAACAGCAGCAGCAGCAGCAAATTATATTTATATAGCGGCTTTCACGTCGGGAGGATGTCCCAAAGCGCATAAAAGGGCAATTTGTAAATCTTTGTGCCACAGCGCAGTTCAGTCACCGTCACACTGACAGTGACAATCCGAGGCCAAACAGAAAGTACTTATAAAAAAATCATTACTTCACACAAAAAAGGATTAGCTTCCCGAAATCTGCGTGGTAACATTTGGAGGTGGATTAACAATGTTGGTGTGCGAGCGTCAGACACAAATAATCCCGGAACGTGCTCTACTCATATCACAAATCTGTATTTCACTTGGCCAAGGAATTCCATCCACTGGAGACTCATTTGTGAGATTTCTGAAAGGGTTTTTATAACTAGCAGAACCAGCAGGTATTCAGATATTGACATATAAAGCAAGGAAGGCTGGTGAAATGAAATTGAATTCTGTTTGTGCAGTCTCTTTACCTCCTTGTATATGGCACAAGAGCATGAATCCTTTTGGCCTCTTGCAAAGTTATTACAAAATTATTAATAATAATAATTATTTGATTGCTCAATCCAAGACTGTTTGTGCGATACTGCTGTGCGCAATTGGCTACCGTATTTCACCCGCAAGATATAGTCAATTCACTTTACAGTATATTCCGTGAAGTGCTTTGAGACGTCTCAATGCCGTGATAAGGCACTATATGAAATGCAAGGATTATTATTATTATTATCCTCTTGCCCCTCCGACCTCTGCATCTTCTCCAAATCCATTCTCCTCTTCCTACAACTGTTATTCCCCCGCTCCCACTCTTTGCAATTCTCTTCCAAAATTCCTTCACCTTGCGCCCTCGCTTCATGTCTTCAAAACTCCTAAAAAAAAACGATCTCTTCGGGTCTTTGGCCAACATCCTCAACCCATTTTCCCCTGTGGTCTGCTCTCCCACTCTATGTTGATCCACTTAATTTCTGTCAAACACTTTGAGACCTTATTCTCCCTGAACTACAATATACAGGTGTACAGTACCTTTCACGTTGGGAGGATATCCCAAAGTGCGTAGACAGTGGAGAAGCCTGAAGATCATTGGGAGTACAGTGCATTGCCAAGAAGGGATTAGAGTTCTGAAGAGAAGCAAAATGGCTGTGACATCAAGATTCTGAGCTGTTCTGTTGATTGAGATCTCCAGCTTAATAGTGTACAAAAAACAGGGTCTGAGGGATGGGGTGATATGCTGTGCTGGTGGTGGAGGAGGGCGGTGTAATGTGGTTTAACCGCCACTCTACCTGTTACGAATGAGCAGGTGGTATCGATTAAACCGCATTACACCTCACGCAGGAAGAAAGCGGCTGTGGTTTGGAGTGTCACAAATCTGGTCGTTTCACCTGCCAGTTGGAAACGTGCCCTGTGAGCGCAGTTCCCTCTGCGATTCCCGTGTATTCTCAGTAACACTGCACAAGACACATTGAGTACATACACCCAGGAACTCAGTGCACAAGTATTGTCAGGAGTTAAAAACAGTCGCTGGGAACCCGTAGCAGGTCAGGCAGCATCTCCAGAGAGAGGGTAAAATGAGTTAACATCTCAGGTCAATGACCTTGTGTCAGAACCTTTTGTCAGGAGTCTTGGCTGTCTGACTGACGGAGAATGCATGTCAATTTTCGATTAATCAAGCTCAAAGGATGTCGTTCTCTACCTCCCCCTCTCTTACCTGCTTCCACACAGGTGGGTCTGTCTGTGCATGTGTTTTGTGTCCTGTTCGTGACCTGAGAAACCTCGGCTTTCCTTCTATAGCTCCACTCATGCTTTCAATCAGTCCTGCCATCTGTCCAAAAATCTTGATCACATTCTATTAGATCATAGCTGATCTGTACCTCAACTCCAATTACCCGCCTTTGCCCCATTATCCCTTGATACCCTTATTGAGGGGGCGTGTGGGGGGAGTGTCGGGGAGGGGTTGGGGGATAGATTAGAGGAGTATATATGGTGAGTGTGCGTTTGAAATGTAATTAAGATGTAACATCGTGCGATTGTGTGTTAATTTATTTGCTGTGGCGACCACATGGAAAGGTGTCATTTGTACAGCGGTTTTTACATTGCGATTCCTGGGAAGATCTGTAGTGATCCTGTCAAAATCTGTCAGGGTGTAAGTGGGGCTCAGCACTTGGCGTGAATGCAACCAAGCGAATCCAGATACAGTCTAGCTGTTCACACTGTTCCTTTACAAAACGCCACACCAGATTTCCTGAACTGCTCAGTGATATTCCCAAGACCATTTGTATCCCTCATCCCCAGGGGTGAAATGTGGCAGGCAGCATTTATTCAAGAGCTGTGGACAGATAACTTGCCTCAGCATTTAATAAACCACTTATTGCAGGAACATTCACTTAGCCCGATAAAAAAGTTATATATTGCCTATAAAAATGATTATTTAAAAAAAAATTCATTACTTTCCCCGTGTCATAAGTTAAAAGTAATTCAAAGTATTAATGTGAAGTTCAACATGATCTGACAAAATGATACCTTACTTGCATTTTTGTGCTATTTTCAATGCAGCTCTAATTCCCACAATGTGCCCTGCTGATCCATAGAAGATTGACAATTTGAGGTTGCGTTCTTTTTCATTTAACTTTTTTCTCCACTAATTTCCTTCTCCTTCCTGGTCTCTCTGGAAAGTGTTTGACTTTTTCTTCCTGTCGCATGGAATCACATAGCGTATTGGTTAGAGCACTCGGAAGCGAGAGTAATCTGGGTTTGATTCCCGGGCGGGGTGAAACAATAGGCAGGTTTCCTTACTCCACATGCCTCTGTTTACCTAACAGTGAGTAGGAATCTGGTTCTTAGTCGATTGGCGGATCACTTTCCGGGGGTAATAATCCCTTTAAAAATATTATTTGGTCACTTAATCCACGGCTGTTTGTGGGACACTGCTGTGTGCAATTCGCTGCCGCATTTTGCCTACAAAATATACAATCAATTCATTTTACAGTATACTGTGAAGCGCTTTGAGAGATATAATAAGGCTGTACGAAATGCAAGGATTATTATTATTATTTACTCCTCATCCAAGGGGCACTCCTGATTACTCACCGTGGGGTTGATGGTGAGTGACGATAGGCTAGGGAACCATGTGAGGAGGGGGCATTGTAGTTGAGAGACAAAAAGGTATTGGAGGGTTCGGAGAAACAGCAGGGAATTGGGATCAGGATACATGGCTTCATTAGAGCACACACCAACATAAACACAACGGGTTGAATAAGCCGAGCTTTGAGATGTCCCGAAGACGTAATAAGGCACTGTATCAAATGCAAGGATTATTATTATTATAAGCGTCCTCCAGTGTTGTAGTTTCCACTCCTATTACTCCTTTGTTGTGATTGTGGTGGTTTCTTGAAGTTTACGTGCTATAAAACGGTGACATCATCCGCCTAATGTGTATTGATCGAAACAATTTACAAAGCAGCCCGAGAAAGCTCACTCTGCACTTCCACTTTCCAGCCGTCTGGCTTTGTCTTCTGATCGTTTCACACGTTAGCTGGAGTGTTCAAGAGGTAAATCTGATTCCATTCCCTCCGCCAATTCTCCCACTCCTGTAGGATGTGAATAAGGAGCAGAGATGTGTTTAGCGGTTCCTTGAAAACACCGGGGTTGAAAGCACGAAATTGAGTTCAGGACACCTTGAAGATGTTTCTAAAAACAAACCCTTTTTTTTAAGAAAAAATGACAAATGATTGAAAACGTCCTTCAAAGAATACCTTTGGAGCAGCCCGGCGTGTCCAGCACGAAGCCAGGGCTAGTTTTCACATTGGGCATTTCTTACCAGCAACAATGGAGCAAAGGTTACGTGGGAGTTTTCCATTAGCAGCTCTCAATATTCCGTGTGAAAGCATTTCTCCAGGGCTTTACTGTCACTGCCATTTTGCTATGATTTCCTCGTGCGAGAATTTTTTTTAATATATATTTCGTGGAGAAAAATAGTGAACCGCCTATTCTACAGAGGGATGTTCAAAAACCTTCCTTGTCCCATAGTTAAGTTCAAATCCAAGCTGTGTAATATATGAAATTAGCGCATGAGTGAGGTCTGTGGAATAATAAGGGGTTTCAGATGTTGCATTTGATTTAGCGTCTGTCGGTTGATATGTCTGAAAGTGTTTCACAAGTAACTGCTGGCTCGTGTAGTGACTGTTTGTTCGCAGATTCTTTTTCGCACAGCAAGGTCTATCCATTTTTTTTCACACGCTAACTAGAAGTGCCCTGAGACATCGCAATGCTGTGATAAGGCGCTATATCAAATGCAAGGATTATTATTATCATTATTATCAAATGGGCAGAATGTGTTTTGTGCGGGAGTGGGGGTTACATTAGTGATGAAGCAGCTGTAGATTCAGGTGCTGCTATCTGACACTTGTTAAATATCAAGTGATCTTTCTTGAAGATCATTTCGGTTGAAAGCCTCCACATGGGCCCCGTATCCAAACCGAATTCAGTCACCTTGAGGTTATGTTGGGAGGGATGAGGTTGGTGGGGGAGGGAGTGGGGTGTGGGTTGAATCTGTATATTTGTGATTTTTGAAAGTGGCATTAATATAAAAATATAGAAATGCAAGTTGTGTTGATAGGGTGTTATTTTATAGATGAATCTCATAACTGTGGGATCTTATTTGAGGCTTTCCCTTCTGTTGTGCGACATGATTTGCTGCTACACTTAGATTTAAACCATCTTTTTCTCGAAGTGTCTGAGAGAGAACGGACTTATTATTTGTTTCTTTTACTCAAACACTGGACCACTGTGGACTCATCTCTCAGCTGCCTAAAGCTAGCCGCAAGAAAGGTCAGATGCTGGTGATTAATTGGATGTGAGTCTCAGAAAAGCTTGTAATCAGTGGCTTCTGATTCTGTTTGTAGTAGATTTTTTGTAGTGATCACAAAAACGGTTAAACAGGAAATATATTTTGCTGCTTTTACCAACATTTATAATTGACAATCGCATCCAGACTGTGAGAGTGAGTGGCCATGGAATCAGTCCTCACTTGTCTCCCTCCTCCCCTCTGATTTCTCCCCCCTCCCTAGTCCCTCTTTCCCAGTGTCAAACACCTTCCCTTCCCCCAATTGACTTCATAAACTCTCACAACGCAATGTTTGAGACGTCTTAAAATGACGTGATAAGGCGCTAAATCAAATGATTATTATTATAAATCAAATGCAAGGATTGGTATTATTATTACAGTAGAGTATTAATGTACTAACAATTGGATGTCATTACAGGGAGCTCAGCAATATAAATCCCAGCCTGAAATATTCAAACCAGCCCATTGCCCCATTGGAACTTCTTGTTGGAACTGGTTAAACCCAGAGCTTTGCCTCAAGTAGCAACTCGGAAAGGACCAGGGAGCAGTAAGAAGGCATTGTTAAGGATGTTGATCAAAACTATAATTGAAAAGTTGTTTTTAGGTGCGTTTTGAAGGCATAGTGATTATAGCAGAGAGTTCCAGAGGGCAGGGGTGTCGTGGCTGAAGGCTGGGCTACCAATGGTGGGGTGAGAGAGCGAGGGACAAACATTAGTCAAGAATTGGAGGAGCAATGGGTATGAGCAAGAGAACCAGTTTGGAGGAGACTGCAGAGCTAAGGAGAGGACAGGGATTTGAAGGTAGGAATGAGGATCTTTAAATCAATCGTCTGCTAAGTTGCTGATAGCCAGTGGAGCCTGGCGAGATGAAGGAACAAGGAGATGAGGGGACAACCAACAGTCAGCACAGCAATCAGTGCTACTTGTCCAGTGCAGTACAGTGGAAAGAAACAAAAATCGAATACCATCTTATCTGGAACACAATGTACAGAATACGTCTGGTCTCAGATCTGTACTATTAAAGGTTGCTGGAGTGGGTGGAGGAGAGGGTTGGCAGAGACGAGACTTGCTGAGGTTTGCATTATGTTGACTGAAAACTACTACTCATAACAATGATAATCCTTGCATTTGATATTGCGCTTTTCACGCCTTTGAGATGTCTCAAAACCCTTCACAGGATATACTGTAAAGCGAATCGACTGTATTTGTGGGCAAAGCGGGAAACTGCAGTTCATTACACAAGATGTTAAAACCGTCAGCAATGTGTGGTTAGCCAGAACAACGGGGTATTTTTTTTTACAGTTTGATCACGTTAGTTCATTGGTTTCAGAGACTGGTGCAGTATTGGAAAACGCTATTGGAGTCTTTGTAAAATACGTTTCATCCTGCAATCTGTGCAGATTGACTTTGCTGACCAAGAATGGAACAATTTTCTTTTTCCCTCTCCTATATAATAATCATAATAATAATAAGCCTTGCAATTTGGAATAGTGCCTTGTCAAATCGTTGAGACGTCCCACAAACAGTCATGGGTTGAGTGACACAATTATTTATTTATTTATGAGGGATTATCACCCCCCCAGAAAGCGATCCTCCAGTCGACTAATAACTGGGTCCCTACCTGATCAGAGGTAAACAGAGGCGTGTGGAGTAAGGGAACGTGCCTAAGGTTTCACCCTCTCCGAGAATCGAACCCGGGTCCTCTCGTTTGCGAGGCGAGTGCTCTAACCACTGAGCTACAGGGCTTCACAGCTGCAGCACTTGATGACCAACATTGCCTTCCAGACAGAGGGCACGTCGGAAGAAAAAGTCCCGAATTGCACATGGAGTTGCAGTTACAGACAGATTGTTTCTGTGGCTTAACCCCTAAAGGAACAGTGTGATGTACTCACTTCAAAATCACCTATACTTTACCCTTTTCCCATGTCCTCTCCCCACCACCCCCCGCCCCAGCTTCTGATACCCAGCTGAGATCGAAATTGCCTTATCTTGCTCCCTGTGAACCGAACTTTCCCAGTGTGAAAGACAGCTGAAATCTCTCCACCTGCGTAATCTGGTTTGTTCTCTGAGCACATCTTCCTTGTGTGGAATGAGGTTTATTCACTGAAGTCTCCGTGCCCAGGAATTCCCAGCAGGATAACTGCACCTGACAGGAACTTTACGTTTCCTGCTGACACATTACCCAGTGACATGGCCTCATCCTATTTGAGCCCAGCCATTGTTCAGAGGTTTGATTGTCATTCAATTACAGATAACCTTCATTACGTTCCCTTATCGCTGATGGCAATCTGTATTTAATATTATCTCCAGCCTTGTTACTGACTGTACTGAAGGATATTTGCTCAGCCTGATGATGTGCTTGTTTGGTGTTTTACTTCTGTCACGCTTATTAAGTCGAGGGACAAGAACTGAAGGATGGATTATATTTAATATTTATTCTTTCGTCCTCGAGTTGCTGTGCATTGTGGCGTGCTGCAGGTCACCAGAAATCGTCCTTTCCATTACCCTGCCAATGTGACTCCAGCAAATCCCAATTTCATCAGAACCCTTCCACCTCAGCAAGCTCTGTGTTCTGTCCTCTCCCTTCCACAGCGCTGAACCTCAAAGCTAAAGCTGCTCAAATTGCTGCCTAATTCCAGGCAGCTCTGTCCTTGGTGAACTCTCTTCTATTTATTCTGTCATGGGGAGACTTGACTTCAGAAGCATCATTCACTTGTAACCTTCAATGATTTGTTTCCTTGATCTTCAAAACAAAACGTCCTCTGGGAGGCTCTGTTGGTTGCTTCTGGGGCTTGAGGCCAAAGGGTGTTTGTTCGGCTTGATTCCTTAGGGGTCCATTAAGATCATCGCCCCTTTTGTGGTCGCTGAAATGAGTAACCGTGCCTTAAAAATTCTCCTCCTTGCGGGCTTCAATCCGAGGAGATCGGACTGGGAACAACTAGCCCTCTCCACACTATCCAGCAATGTTGATGGTTGTTCTGCTCATCAATGAGACTTGGAAGTTTTGAGCTAAAGCCCCAAAGGCTTGAGTATTCCTCGCTGAAAAATATGCGGTGTTATGATTATGTCTTTATATTTACGAGACTCAGGAATCTGAAAGGAGAACTCAGCTCAGACTTCCAAGCGAGTTGTTTAGCCTGGTACTGGATACATACAGCCAATATAATAATAACAATAATAATAATAATTATCCTTGCATTTGAGATGGCGCCTTATCACGTCTTCAAGTCGTCTCTAAGCGCTTCACAGAATGTACTGTAAACCGGATTGACTGTATATTTTGTGGGCGAAATGTATGAGAGGAATGGTGGAGTCACAAAAGTGACAACCCTAATTATGCTTCAATTCCTTGCTGGTCTGCACTCACATTTTCAAAGCTATCCTTTCGCACTGACCTCCCGCCCTCAAATCCCCCCCCCCCCCAAATAATGTTGTCTTTGTATGCATATTTGGTATCACACTAAAGCTTTGAATCACGTGGTATGGAGTCACCACCAATGACCAGTTTGTGTGGACGGTTGCATCTGGGAAACATACTCTGCGTCTCTTTTCCTTTGTTTCTCCATCAATTTTGGTTAATGCAGACTGAAGAATGCTGAAGACACATTAAAGTCTGATTGAAGGTATTTCTTACTAAGAAATGTATCAGTAGCACCAGTTGTGCTGATAATTACTGTCACTTTGGCCTGGACTTCACTAATAATCCTTGCATTTGGTACAGTGTCTATAAGTATCGAAACACCTGAAAGCTGTTCACAGGTAATAATAATAATTATAATCCTTGTATTTGATATAGAGCCTTATGTCATCAAGACGTCTCAAACCGCTTCACAGCGTACACTGTAAAGTGGATTGGCTATATTTTCTGGGTCAAATTTGTCGGTAATCATTATCAACTGTAGTGACTGTGTATATGGCGGCAACAATAGTATTGATGCTTTAACCACTATCACGTCAATGGGTTGTGATTTTTGGTGATAAAACGTCACTGCATTTGACAGCAATTAACCTTGAAGCGCTTGAGATGTTTCAATGAACTTGCAAAAGTGCAAGTTCTTTCTCTTCGTGTTTCAATGATGAGTATTTTGGTTAAAAAAAAACAGGCAGTTTGAACGGTGAATTACTGGTGATAATGGGATCTGACTCGGTCAATGCAGACAACAGAATCACACGCTTCACAATCTGTCGGACCTCATTAGCTTCTGAATGAGGAAACTGAAACAAAACTATTTCCTGGTCCAGTCTGTACAGAAACTGGTGTGATAGGGACAGCTACTTAAAATTAATTAATAACAATCCTTGCATTTGATACAGCGCCTTATCATGTCTTCTAGACATCTCAAAGCGCTTAACAGAATATACTGTACGTTTTGTGGGCGAAACTCGGCAGCCAATTGCGCACAGCAGTGTCTCACAAACAGTCGTGGATTAAATGACCAAATTATTATTATTGTTTATTATCACTTCAAAAGCACAACAGGTGAAGATAGAAGATTTTTTTTTCACACCAGAGGTTATTAGGACTTCAAACGCTTTTTCTCCAAGCGGCGGGTGAAGCTGAATCGGCCGACATTTGAAAGAGAATTGGATAAACATGAAGAATTAAGACAGAAAGGGTTTGGAGAAAGAGCAGGGAAATGGGCTTCGAGCGGAGATCTCGGGTGAGGGCATGTAGAGCAAGCATCACCACAGACACGATCAGGAAAGAACCATAGAAACGCATGGCACAGCAGGAGACCATTCAGCCCTTATTTTGCATTGGTGTTTGCCCCTCCAAGAAGTAATCGGTTCTCATCCAAGTTCCCTGCTCTTTAGCCTCAAATCCCCTTCCTCTGCAGGAGTCAGGCTCCACCACTGTAAAGCGCTCTGAGATGCTAACCTGTGTGCAAATATAAGTGCAAATTGTTGTCGTCGTACTTCTTTGTTCAATTGACTCTGCTCTAACAGCCAACCCTCCTGGCAAATCATTCCATATTCTGACAAGCCTCTGGGAGAAGTTGTTCCTTCAAACACCCGTCTCCATCTTGAGTTCAAGTCCTCTTCTCTTGTCTCCAAAGCCCTACCAGCGGACTTTTTTTTGTTATAAATAAGCCTTTGAAACTCTTTCATTGAAACTCGCTCATGTTATCCCTCAACTTTCTCTGTTCCAACAGACAGAGACCGAACCTGTCTAGCCTCTCGTCACAGCGAGGGCAATGGAACCAGAGGAGATATTTGCAGTGTAGGAGCATCAGGAGACACAGTGGGCAGAGTGGCTCCCGCCAGGTGCAGTTTCTAGGACTATATCTACGCTGCTATTATTTTTCAGGCTGGCTGAAATGTTTCTTATATTTGTCATAAAAATATTGTGTTCACATTGAGAAAGGTTCCCTGACCTGAGCAAAATAGAGGTGCTGACTGATAATTACATTGCGTTTTAACTTACTTTCTTTGTCTGCAATGTTGGAAATGTCAGAAACTGCTGATGACATTTCAGGGAGACTGAAATTTTATTTGGCACTTTCAACAGCATCTTAAAAACCATAAAAACGCAGGTAAAGGGCAGCAAGGCAGACGCTGCAGCTTGGGGAGGGAATATTGAGCTAATTCCAAAACGTATTTCTCTGGTTCGGAGCAGTCAACACCCGAAAAAAGTGGCTTAGGAACAGGAAGGAGGCCATTCAGGATCTGCTATTTCTTTCATAGAATCCTAGAATTTTACAGCACAGAAGGAGGCCATTCGGCCCATCGTGCCTGTGCCGGTTCTTTGAAAGGGCTGTGAACTAGACCCACTCCCCCGCTCTTACCCCATAAACCCTGCAAATTTTTACCTTTGCAAAGGCTTTTACCTTTCACCAAATGCAAATGATTTTTATTGTTAACCCAGAACTGATCAGGGAGGATTATGTCAAGGAAGGAAAAAAATCAGTGAGTTTCCTGCTACTGATGACTGTTCAGCAATCTCTGCTGGAGGTGGGGGTGTGGGCGACCCTGGGCCAGGAAAGGGGTGACGGGACATCGTTTGTGAAAGGAAAAGATGCCAGGTTTGAAGAGTGGAGCTGTAGGAATATTGCAGAGCTTTTTGCTTAATTTCTTGGGGTCCATGGTGTATCTACACAGAAACATGTGGTCCAGGAGATAATAGAGGTGTGGGGTAGGGGGAGGGGGGGGGGGGTGGGGAGAGTGGGGAATATGTGGGGCAGTGATTGTTGTGGGATGAATGCCTTTTTCTCCTTCTATGCATTGCCCTCAATATTCCATGCGTTTCGCCCACTAAATACACAGTCAATCCACTTCACAGTATATTATATGAAGCGCCTTGAAACGTCTCAATGCTGAGGTACGGCGCTATATCAAACGTAAGGATAATTATTCTTATATAAGTAAACTGCAAAGAATCTGTGTCTCTCTCTCAGCTGAGATACGGGTCGGCTGCAACAATCTGGCATGCCAGCACGCACGCACGCACCCCCTGATATAATCGACGTCTGTGACTAGGTGTGTATCTTAACCATATTATGCAGCTCTTTACAGACTCAAGGACAAGGGTTTGGTGGCTGGAAAAGGTAATTATGATAAGTAGATAGCCTGGCAGATCGCACTGATCTGCTTCATCGCTATGCACAGTCCGACTGGCGGCATTTGCTGCACATTCTCATTCCGCAGATGCCGAGCTCTCAATCAGCCTAAGGAATAAGTGAAAATACCAGCCTGTCCTCCGAGACGTCACAGCTACATCTGTCAGCCCGCACCAGCCCCTGCCCAGTGTTACAGGAGGGGAAGAGGTCAATGCTAATTGGTCTGTGGGGAAGTGAGTGCCATTTTCAGGCCATCACAGACGCCTTGTTTACATTGGTGAATGAATGTTCGGATTTAATTATAATTATTATTTTCTTTGTCGTGCCGTGGTTATTTATTTCAAACAAAATCTCCCCACAATTCGCGCAATTACATTTGCTTTAGTGATTTCACGCTTGCATTGTCTCTGATTAACGTCGCACCTGCTCACTATCGTGCAAGGCTTCTGCATTGTCGCACACACTCTCCTCACTATCCCGCGCACTCTCCCTCCTCACTACCGGCTCTTACCAGCCTCAGTCACGTCAGTGTGGATGGAGCTGGTTTAGCAGGTGTTTCCCCAAGACAGGAAAAGGAAAGCAACAGGGCATTTTGGTGATAATAGTTCAGAATACTGGCTCCACAGCTGGTGGTTTGGAGGTGGTGAGGGGTGGATGAAGGATGTATGAGAGAGGATAGTGATGGGGAGAAAGATGGAGGGAGCGAAAGATGGAGGTAAACGAAAGAAAAATGTTGTTTGAGCCTTACTTCTGCCCTGAATCACATAGAGTTCTGAAGCTAGAATACAGTGAAAGCCAATCTATAACCTGTAATCCTGAGTGCAACAAATAAGTACACGAGAGAATGGAGATGTATATAAGAAGCTCCAAGCAGTAACCAAATTACGTCTCAATTGTTTATTCACGCGGTAATCTATAGTCTCGATTTAAGCAGTTTATGAACCAATATGATTTAATAAGGGAGTCCGGTGATTGTAAGTCAGTTGCAAGTTATGTCTTATAAACCAATTTTGCCGTGATATACGGGATGGGAGGAGGACTGAACTCTTTCATTATTCAATACCCACGGTGTATCCATCCAAAGATTCATTTCATTCTGTCGTTTAGTGACAGGAGATGCATTTTTTTTACAATAAGTTGCTGACGGTACACACTTTGTAAAGGATTCGCGGCGCTACAGGTCCGAGAGGGGCCTTTCAGACCATCAAAATACACAGTCACTACACTGATGTCGGAACGGAGGGCACGAGGGACAAGCAGGAGGGCGGAAGCCAGTCGAGGGAAGGCAGCAGGTAGTGGGTTGGGGTGTAAGCAGATTTGAGAGATAGGGAGGTGCCAGGGCATGAAAGGATTCACCCCAATTGGACAG
This sequence comes from Callorhinchus milii, assembly GCF_018977255.1. Lineage (NCBI taxonomy): Eukaryota > Metazoa > Chordata > Chondrichthyes > Chimaeriformes > Callorhinchidae > Callorhinchus > Callorhinchus milii. The sequence continues at coordinate 9,151,393 of NW_024704765.1, read as the reverse complement.
TTTAATCCCGCTCGCTCCCCACGACTTCTTCTTCAAGCATCGATCTTCAAGCGGTGATTGGCAAAGGATGAGTCTGACTCGGGAGATAGCCTCTTCTCTTTTTACTGTAACAAAGAGCAAAGTGAGGGAAACAGTGGTGACACAGCCTCAACTCCATCTATTAGCACACGTACCCGAGGGTTTTAAAAATGAATTTGATTATAAAAATCGCTGGGAAACTTTTTTTTAAAAAAAACTCCGCGCTTGATGTGTGCTCTCTGGCTGCAGGCCGCAAGATTATTTTCTTTATAAATGATGTTTTAATTCGCACGGAAAGATGAGCGGTGTCTGAGCAGGAGAATAATCCCTCCGTCACAGTTTATTGGCCACAGAAATTATTGTGAAAGCAATCCAGTGTCTGGCAAAAGCTTTTTTTTTAATACTTATTGATGGAAATATCCAACAGCCCCACGGCCCTTTGTTCAGCGAATAATAATAATAATAATAATCGCCCACAAAATATACAGTCAATTCACTTTGCAGTATATTCTGTGAAGCATATAATATATTATAATAATAATAATCCTTGCATTTAAAATAGCGCCTTATCACGTCTGAGCATTCAATCTGGTACCTTCCCTTCCTATTTGTTAGGTCAGGATATCAAGGGATACGGGGCAAGGATTTGAGGTACAGATCAGCCATGATCTTATAGAATGGCAGAACAGGCTCAAGGGGCTGAATGGCCTCCTCCTGTTTCTATGTTTCCTAAAGCTGATTTAACGGTGCTGGATGGATGCAGAGTTTCCTAACGGTGGCATAGTGCTCTCAGTGTCTGGAGCTCTATATTCCTGGCCAACCAGTTAGCTGAGCATTTTGGAGCTCTGACTCCAAAATGACAGCACTGGCAACATCAGAAAGAAGCAAAGTCAATGCAATTGATTTTTCTCCCCTTGTTTCAGGAACGGCTGCTGCTTTGTTTGTAACATCAATTGTCCCAGCTTTTGGAATCAAAAGTCTAACGTTAGTGATTTTAATGATGGTGTCAAGATCCTTTGATTGGAGGAGCTTGGCACCAGCGCAGCAAACAGAGACTCGACTGAGAAAAAATATGGAGAGGTTTCTGGTGTGACATTGGGAGTAAATTATTATATAATATTATTATTAATAGCGGGGCAGGGTGGTACAGCAGTGAGAGAGGAATCATTTGAGGGGTTGACACATGGGCTGAAAGCCAGAGAACAGGGATAAATAACGGTTTCTTACTCTCTTACATTATGACGTGTAGTGTATTTATAAAAGATTTCATTCCTGAGTACTGTTGCACTAATCTGTTGTGGCAGTGAATATTAGAGGCCTGTTCCTGGAGTTTCTAATCTCACAGAATTTGAAAGGTACTATATAAATGTAAATTGTATTATGATTATGTTTGTCTGGCAGAAAGAACTTCAAACGCCTCAAAACACTTCACAGGTAATTAATGTCAAGTGTAGTGACTGTTTTCATAGGCCAAAGTGACAGCCGTATCGCAAGGTTTCACATGTACAACCATGAGGTGCATGACAAATGAATCTGTAGGATTGCTGGTCGAAATAGTTCCCTAATATTGTCATTGGGTCTTTAAAGTCCACTTGAGGAACTAGTTTTAATAATAATAATAATAATAATCATCATCCTTGCATTTGATATAGCACCTTATCAGGTTGTTGAGACGTCTCAAAGCGCTTCACAGAATATACTGTAAAGCAGATTAATTGTGTGTTTTGTGGGTGAATTTAACGTCTCATCCAAAGGACAGCGCCTCGAACAATGCTACATTACCCCAGCACCGCACTGGACCGTGAGCTCAAGTTCCAATGTGCAGCTTGATCCCACAACCTTCTAAACCAGCGGTAAAAAGTGCTGCCAACTGAGCCAAGGCGAGCAAGTTAGGACTTGCAGGGACGTGGGAGAAGATACCTCACTGCCTCTTACCGTTCTGGCTCAGTAAGCTGTGCAATTACCGTATGTGTAAAGCACGCACTAGATTCGGAACCAAATTAGATTTCCTTCACTTTTCTCCTCTTTGCTCTAGTCCCTAAGACTACAGTCGCACAGATGTTTTTTACGAAAGCGGGGGATTCTCTATGCATGTGTCTCCCCACGGCTGAGGTATGCTTAGCAGGCACCTCACCCCTGAGGTCAGTAACTATTCTTTTCTGGGGTTTATTATATTTTACTGTAAGTCTTATTTGTACGGCAATAAATTGTTGTCAGCACTGTCTTGTCAGCAGCGCTACAAAAGCTATTTGCAGCCAGAGCCACTCAGGAAGAATAACTTCAAAAGTCAGGCAAATAAAAGTCAAAAAAGTAATAAAGCAGAACAAAGCTTTGTTGAGTTGACTTTGGGGTAATAGATTTTTTTTCCAATTTGGGCTGACATTTGTAATTCTTCGCTTCTCACTATATTTCAAGTACTTTTAGCTGATTTGTAAACCTACCTGGATCGATAGCCTTTTTTTTCTACTGCTTTTTCATTTTGCTGTAGGGCGTGTTTCCGATCGTTAGGCCCAGCGCAATCTCAGTTTGGTGTCAGCCCGGCTCACGTCGGTGCAACTCTTGCCTCTGGGTCAGGAAGTTATGAGATCGAGCCCGGCGTTGAGGCTTTGTGCTCACCATCTAGCCTCATGCTACTGTGCCATACTGGGAGGGCACAGCATTGACAGAGGAGCCATCTTTCAGGTGAAATTTTAAACCAGTGTTTAAGATTTCCCCCAAGGGAGATTTGCCATACCGACCTGTCCGCTCCCTCTGTTCCACATCCCCTGCCCAGGCCACCCCACCATCGGGGGATCGTGCCTTCAGCCTCTCTGCCTCCACCTTTTGGAACTCCATCCCACAATCCCTTCGCCTCGCTCCCTCGCATGCCTCCTTCAAAGCACGCCTTTTCGACTGCGCCTTCATTCACTCTCCAACCCCTACTCTCCCTGCCCTCCATCCCTCCTGATCCCAGCCCCCAGCTCAGGTCCAAATCCCTGACGTCCATCGCCTTGGGACGTCCTCCCGACATGAAAGGCGCTGCGTAAATGTCATTTATTGCTGTTGTTATTAAGATCGAACAGTTGTTGCTGTCTGATTGGCGGGAAGGGATGTGAAGCCAATCTGGAGACTGACCAGTCAATGAACCAGTTGTGTAATTGCTTTTCCAGTCCCATTGCTGCCCTGCCAGCGGGTGATGAAAATTCCTGGACAGACGGAAGCTGAGGGGATGATGGGGAAATGTGTGTAGTTAGACAGCAGATAGGAATCTGAATTACAGTTGGATCTTTGTTCTCTCGTCTGCTGCTGATTCTTGCGATCTCTCTCTTACTGACAGGCCAGAAGCATAAGAAATGTGTGGTTTGGGCTAGGCTAATTATTTTGACCAATGCTGTCTCTTCTGCCTGTTCCTCTCCATCTCTTATCTATTCCTCCTCGCTCTCTCTGGTGTCTATCGTACGCAGTTTGCTAAAAATAGCAGTTTTTTTTGTGAGATTTTTATAATGGGAAATCCAATTATAAAGATTTAATGAATGTGTGTGTTCTCTCTGTGTCTCTCCCTCTCCCTCTCTGTCTCTTCCTTTCTCTGTGTATGAGTGTCTGTCTGTCTGTCCGTCTGTCTGTCCTATCTCTCGTCTCCAAGGGAGATTTAAGCAGTTAACCTATTATGTGGTTGATTTTGCTTATAATTTAAACAGCTTCTCGCCACTAACAGCCCTAGCCATCCTGTTCCTCTCGCCTGCCTGTAAAACACTTTGACCTTTGCTGATATCAATCATTGTTCCCTTCGGCTCTTCTGGTTTGTCTATGGATTTGCATCATTTGCTGTACGGACTGCGATGTAACCAGAACACTGTAGCATTCACACACTGGTTCATTGGTCAGAGTGTGAATGCTCATCTCTCTGACCTCAGTCACTAACCTGTATCAGATTGTATTCCTGAAGCAAACTAATGGTTAAAGAGCCAACCGTCAGTGGAGATCAACAACTTTTTGAACAGGGTGGTTGTAGGGAAGTTCATGCTGCTGTGTCATGTATCCTGGGTGGTCAAGGTCAGATAACTTCCACGGATTTTACACAAGCGCGTGCTTATACTTTATGTGGTCTCATCACTCCCGGCTGCTAATGATCACCAGTCATCTTGTCATTTTGTGTTTATGATGGGATTTCCCGTTCTGATGGGATTTCCTGTTATAAACGTGTACAGAGTGTTAGCAATTGGGACCTGCAGATCACCCATACCTCTGTCAGGTGTGTCCATAGCAAATCACGTCCTCAGTCAATGTGTGACTGTGTCACGATCGGTGTGACAGTGTGTATGTGCGAGCCCCCTCAGGTATCCCACTTTAACTCTTTCTGAACCTTAGCGAGAGCTGCACGGTATGAGCAATGGATCTCTTCCCCCAGCATCAAGCCAGCTCTTTATTTATTCCGAGCACCAATCTGAATAACAGTGATTTAGATTAATAACATTCATCCTCAGGAAGTCATTTCCTTTGAGAAAATAATTTACATTTTCAATGCTAGAATCACCACCGCAGTTCACTTGTCGTGTCAGCTTAAATAATCAAGTTTAAAATAACACAGAAGGTTATAATAGGTTCATCTTATCTCTGCAAGGCTGCAAAGGAAGATTTACTCTGTGAAACTGTTATTTTCTAACAGAAACTGTAAGGGGCTTTTTGCAATTGGATGCGCACAAACATATCGTCAGAAGTATCTTATCTTTTGTGTCGTGGCTCTGGAGTTGCTTGTAAGTTTGCCTTCCGAATGCACAACACAGAGGGTAAACCCTGTGAAGCCCTTTGGGATGTCCTCCCAACATGAAAGGTGCTATAATAATAATAATACTCCTTGCATTTGATATAGCACCTTATCACATCTCAGAGACGTCTGCAAGCGCTTCACTGAATATACTGTAAAGTGAATTGACTGTATATATTGCGGACAAAACGCTATGACAAATGTAAGGGTTATTATTATTAATAAGTGGTTTGTTTCCACTCGAATGCAGAGTTTACTCCAGTCTGTGCCCAGTGCTGCCTCTGGAGACTATCTGGTTAGGGAGGGATTCCCAGCCTGGCACACACCTGTAGCTCATGTCCACAACATTACTAGATCCTTCACAGGGGTCAAATAGGGTTCTGGGATTTATAAAATGAAGTTTGAATGTAAAAACAGGGAAAACTTGTAATTATACAGAAACATTGGTAAAAGAATTAGCGGTGTGTTTTTGGATTCAGTCTTGGGCTTCCCTTTAAGGAACTGGAGAGGGATCGGGGGACAACTCAGCCTGCAGACATCAGGTAACGAGAGACTATGTGTGAGGAGAGACAGGATAAACTGGGCCTTTATCCAGTGGAGCAGAGGAGATGGATAGCGAATATGATTGAGGTCTTTCAGGAGCTGAAGGACCATTACAAGATAAATAAGGGAAAAATGTTTCCTCTAGTTGGGGAGTTAAGGTACAGATCAGCCTAGATATAATAGAATGACAGAACAGGCTCAAGGGGCTGAATGGCCTACTCCTGTTCCTATATTCTATATAGACTGTATGGTCTATTACATAGGGACAGGAATAGGCCATTCAGCCCCTTGAGCCGATTCCGCCATTCTATTAGATTATGGCTGACAGATCACGGGGGAATTTCACAGGCTCGCTGGTTAAATGTGAATGCGGTCCTCTGGACGACTGGTGGATATGGATTGGGTCTGTGAGATGCATGTTTCAGTCAGTAAAGATCAGACAGGATTTATTACAGCAGGATTTAGCAAAATGGGATCTGAACCACAGGCAGCATTGGCACAGAGCTGTGCTGCACCTGCACTGGTTTCATGACAAGTCGATTCTCTAACTTGTAATTGATCAAACAATTGAAATCACTTTAGAATCCATCAGCACGACCCGTTCAGATTGTACACACTGGCTTCTGACCCCCCGTTTCCTGAGTGTCTCTTGACAGACGTCTGTGCTTGTGGTTCTCTCCCTCTCATTTCTCCCCCCCATCATCAAACCCCCTCCTGCACCCAGTCCACCACCAGGAGAAACTCCCTTCTCTTTTCCAGTAATAATAATAATAATCCTTGCATTTGATATAGCGTCTTATCACGTCTCAAAGCGCTTCACAGAATATACTGTAAAGTGAATTGAGTGGGAGAGGAAGGGTGTCGCAACCACAAGTCGAATTATAGAAGACAAATGGCGGAATATTATTCCCTGCCAGCAATCTTTGTGAGATTGAGGCTCCTGTTTGTTCCTAACTGCTTATCCCCAGTCTCCATCATCAGCTAGTTGGAGGCGTGAAGACAGTGGGCTTGGTGATGTAATTAAGGACTCCTTGAAGGAAATCCAAAGTCAGATCTGACCTATGAGCAAGGAGACCATTTAAACAACTTGACTAGATCAGCTAATCTGGGGAGCACTTCACATTCCAAGTACTCCCCCTACATTAATGTTCCACTTTTATTGACATTGTTGGCAGCAGAGTTGCTAACATTGCACTTGTAGCACTAACAATCTGCCTATTAATAATGTATAATTACCACGGTTTGGTTTAATATCCTGAAGGGTTTGCCTCCTACCTCAGGGTGCTATTTGTGTAGCAAATGTATATAAAATGTTAATTTAGACAATGGCGAGCAACAGGGCTTGACATTTCACAGCAAACATTCCGTGAGATGGATAATGGATGCTTTTTGTAATGCGCTGCAACAGGGGAGCTTCAGCCAAACTTTTGTTCAAACTTAAAGCCACTTTTGAGTCATCAGTTGAGGTCCCGTCTGCTTTGAGGTTTAAGGTGGATGCCAAAAGGCCTGTTCCTTCACATTCCAAGTACGCTGCTCAACTTGGTACACCCGGAGCCCTTTTCCCGTTGTCCCATTCTTCTCTCTGGACAATTCTCCGGGCGAGCAGAGAGATATTGTAGAGAGCAACGAGGGTCTGTCTCAGAGGGGACCTCATGTAATATACTCAGTGAGATTAAGAAAATAATCTCCGGACAATAGGTTTGGAAATACCACAAAAGGGTAGAAATCAAGGGGGGGGGGTGAAGGGCAACGTCAGAACAACTGAGCGCCCACAGTGAGTCCGCCAACTGGTGAGGAACAAGGTTCTTCTGTACGACGAGTGCCGGCCTCGTGCCTGGAGCTACGTAAAGTATGAGAGGATTCCACCTCAGTCAAGTGACAAAACTCCCCGCCTACAGCTGATTCACGCCGACAGACTCCAGTGCATCTTGATGGTCGCAATAAATCTTTGAAGCAGTGCAGTTCTGATGAAATTCAAACAGAGTTTTTTTTTTAAAAAGTTTCTTTTGAAATCGGCAGTAAATCAGTCAGGGTGGTGACAGCAACCGCAGATACGCCGTGAGGGTTAGGCTGCCTTTCTTTGTCTGCCTTCAGCCTTTCTGCCCCCACCCCTTCGGCACACCGTCCAACTGTCCCTTCGCCTTGCTCCCTCCCTGGCCTCCTTCAAGGCCCGTCTCAAGACCCTCCTCTTCGACCATGCTGTGCCTTTGGTCACCCTCCCACCCCCACCCTCCCTGCCCTCCATCCCTCCTGATCGCAGCCCCCGGCTTGGGTGCAAATCCTCCTGCCGACATGAAAGGCACTGCACAAATGTAAATTGTTGTTGCCTTTATGGCTCAGTGACAGATCGCTGGTCTTTGCTGAGTTACTCATCTCAGTCACGGTCACCGGAGGGAAGGGGCGAGGGCTACAATTAGTCTTGGGACCCAGGGCTAGAGAAGCAGGGAAATAAGCCAAGATTCCCTGTTGTTGATCACTGTCCAGTGACCCCCATCCGAACTGCTGTGAATGTGCACAGTGAATGTTGCCTGTTCTACGGTGCATTGTAATGGGCAGAGCTGGAAAGGAGGGTCTGGGGGCGGGCGGGTGGGGGGGGGGGGGGAGAAGAAATATTTGTTTAAAGACCTCCTTCCCCTCCTCCCAGGGCAGAAGCAGAGATTTAGCTCGGAGGGAGTGCTGGAGTTTGGATCAGGTGCGAGACTAAGATGTTCAGAACAAATGAACCGTCCCTGTGATGAGAATACTAACGATTCTAACTACATGACCAGCTTAGCACAAATAGAACAAAATACATAAAGTACAGAACTGTTTGTATCCTGGAACTCGACGGGAAATCCTTGGGCTTCGACGTGACTGACTGATGATGTTGGGGATGAGAACTCTTTGAGCAGGTTTGGGTTATGGATTCAGTTGTCTGTAATGAAGGGTCCAGGTTACACTTGACAAGAACCCCGGGTTTCTCAATGATTCAAACTCGCTTTGCCCTCTGCTGTTCTTTCAGAACTTGGCAATGACACAGCAGAACTCAAGGACGCTCTCTGCTCGTGCAGGGATGTGCTTAAAATATCTCCTGGGCGTGCTCACTCACTGTGCAATCTTACACTGCTCCACACACACTGCACTGTACACTCACTGTGTAAATCACACTGCCCTTTAATTGCCTTAACGATGTGCTCCCGACGTGAAAGACGTTATACAAAGGCAATTTGTTGTTGTTGCCCCGCACACTCACTCACTCTCCAGCCTCATTATACACAGACACACACACACAGGAGTAAAAGACTCTCTTTCATTGAAACCTTCTAAGCCAGCTTTGTTACAGTCTGGAATCCCTCCACGTTTGCTCCTGTTGTCTCTCTGGCTTGAGGGGTGACATCAGTATGCAGCCCTCCGAACATCCAGCTCTGCTCTCAACGCGTGCCATAAGTGCTCTGGGTCTCTACCCTGCGGGAAGGGTGCTATATAAATGCAAGTTGTCGTTGCCACACTCTCCACTCCCCAGAGAGAGACATCTGGACTTGAGGATAAGCCGCCACCCAACAGCCTTTCCACTCCTGATTACTGTCAATCCTGCTCTCCCTGTTTGCGTCCCCCTGTCTCTCTCCATATATATATGAGGGAGAGAGATTGCAGTACGCATTAAAAGTTCAGCTTTAGCTGTACAGTATTTAGATGATCTGATTTATGGATTGCCATTGCTCACAAAACTGACAGGAAAGACTGCCTCTACTGGAGCGTTCCTGGCGCTGTGAGAACAGTCTGTCTGAGCCATCGAATTGCCCTGTAATCAAGTGGTCCAATGCACTTCCAGCCTGTAACACGCTCACTGATTCTGTTATTCTATATATAGAATGTATATATATATATTCCCACCACACACACACACACACACACACACCCAGCTCGCTCCTGGGTACCTATTAGTTTATATGTAAACCGCCCGAATTCCTGGAGTAGATTCCAGCCTGTATTTTACTCCCAGCATTGCTATAATAATAATGATAAGCATTTGATCTAGCGCCTTATCACGTCGTTGAGATGTCTCAAAGCGCTTCACAGAATATATTTGATCTCGGTTTCGATTCCCTGGGTGAGGAATGAAGGGATATGAACTGAATATATACCCATGGTGTTTCTTTGGGGCTGGTGCTCACCCGGCCCAAGTTGCAGGAGTGCTTTGACCTTGTGGAGAATGCCTTTCTCTCGTTACATCCCGAGCACAGGAGACACAAGCGTTCCAATCGCTGCACAGGCTTTCGTCCTGGCTCCTCACGTGTTACAAGTAATGGGCAGATTAGTGCAATCAGGAGGATCGGATCTCACACAAGATTTGTTCTCGCTTTAATGAGTTGCACTTGCGAAAAGGTTGCAAGCGGATGTGAATGAAAGATTTTTCCTGTCCCGCTTTAATGGTGCACGCTGCAATTGTTTCAAGGAGGCGTCAGGTCTTGCGAAATGCTGTAAAGTATGTGATGCACATTCATCTCACGAGCCCACATCGCAGCCCCTGAGTTAGTCTAATCGGTTGTTTCTGAAACACATCACAGAAGACGCATAATGAATTTAATTCCACACTAAGCACAGACATTTCCCTTCTCGTGGTTCATTTGGAAGTGCTTGCGTTTCTTAAAGGGACTTCGCTTCCTTTTTTTAAAAAAAACCCCACCAAGCACGAATTTGCTCCCCAAGGATTTGTTACACGGCGGGGAGCATTTCTGTGTGTTACCACTTGGGGGCGCATTTTGCTTCCGAATGGCAGCGCGGTGTGTGGGTACCGTGACAGAGTGCTGTATGTAGGTGGTCGGAGGGAACCGGGTGTCCCAGTCAAGCCTGTGCCTCGACAGAGCAGCCTCTCGAACTCGGCACCAGTGAGTGGCCACACTCGTGCCTGTGGGTCCAAAGAGCTCTGAGCTCACAGTTCAGGCTCACACTCCAGTGCAGCGTTGGGGGAGGCACGACATTGTCGGAGATGCCATTCCTTCACGTACAAAGTTAAACCTCTTTGCCTGTTCTTTGGATGGATGTGAAAGAGCCCGTTATGTGATTTAGAAAAGAAAGCGGTGCTTTTTTAACCACCAATATCCTGACCACTATCCCACCAGATAAATAAATAAATAAATAAATACGCCTTGTGTCGCGATTTCCGACAAACACAGTCGTGCAGTTGGCACTAATTCCGCGTGAAGCGCTCCGAGACGCTCTGAGCTTGCAGACGCTGATCCAAGCGCGAGGATTATTTATTACTTGTATTACTCGGCGCGTGCTGGATGACGAGAGGTCTGGCCGGGAACTGATGGGCCTCACAGCCATCTCTGGCCTGCGAAAGAGACATTCCCACTTGCACGTGGCAGTGTAATTAGGAGCAGTTATTATTACACTTCCTCACAGGCAGAACAGAGAGAGCCGGCTGGCAACGGGTTCCCGCAGGAACCGATGTATCATACAGCGGAGATGCAGTGCTACATGGACACACGTTGTGATAGATCGAGTGAATTAAAGCACCCGTTTTCGCCCGCAAAATACACAGACAATTCACTTTACAGCATCTCCTGCGAAGTGCTTTGAGACGTCCTGAAGACGTGAGAAGGCGCTATATCAAATGCAAGGATTATTATTATTATTATTATTGAGAGGACCAGTGAAGCTCCCTCACCAACTGAGACTAAAACAGGACTGACAGATGTGTTAGATACATTTTCGAAACCGTATGTCGTGCTACCGCTCTGCCCTCATGTCTGTGGAGTATTTGAGTACCTCGTCCCCTTCCCTAAACACCCCCACCCCCCCCACCACCCATCTCACTCTCAGCCCCCTTTTCAGATTCCTGCAGCTGTGACATTGCTCGTCTCTGTTGCCAGCAGGTTTCTCACCTCTCCTGTCATCTCTGTAAACATCCTGCGTCTGAAGAACTTGCGTGTTTATAAGATCCTTATCACATTGAAACATCTCCAAGCACTTCGCGGGTAATTAAATGTTGTGACTGTATTTTGTAGGCAGACGTGGCAGCCCTTTGCAAACACCAGGTAACAAACACAGCCAAGAGGTGAGAGACCTGCCAGTCTTCAAGGATGAAAATCAGAGGTCATTGATAACAATAATAATCCTTGCATTTGATACGGCACCTTATCACTTCATCGAGACGTCTCAAAGCGCTTCACAGAATATACTGTAAAGTGAATTGACTGTATATTTTGTGGACGAAACGCGGCAGCCAATTGCGCACAGCGGCGTCCCCGCAAACAGCCGTGGAATGAAGTGACTTGATTTATTATTATTATTATTATTTTGCAATAATAATTTGGTCACTCAATCCACGACTGATTGAGGGACGCTGCTGGGCGCAATTGGCTGCCACGTTACGCCCACAAAATATAGTCAATTCACTTTATAGTTCTGTGAAGCACTTTGAGACGTCTCAATGACGTGATAAGGCGCTGTATCAAATGGAAGGATTATTACTATTATAAATCCAAATAATAATAATCCTTGCATTTGATGTAGTGCCTTATAATAATGTTTAAAGAACAAGGTGCATAAAACTCTGAGATAGCGGGACCGCTTGGCCTGTGGCTGCTTGTGCAGTTTGTTCTTCCTCGACCTTGCCTCCTGTAAGCTCCTCTTGCTCATCTCGCCCAATGCAAATGTGCATTGTACCAAGCAACCTGCATTAGGAGAATGAACGCCAGAGGCAGCTTGTGTGCTCATCCATCTCACTTTATGCTTCTAGTAAATGTTTGGGCTTCTCAAGATGAGAAATGTCAAGTGCTCTCAGGTTAGGTACAGCGGGCATTTGGTGCAGAGTAACACTCGCTCAATCGCTCGCTCGCTCGCTCACTTACTTCTACCCCCATCAACTCCCCCTGATCCAAACGTCAGTGGAATGTCCTTCCGTGAGCGGACTGTTTGTCACATCAGAGATGCTTTGGCTTCCCCTGAGCAATTTGTGCTGCATTATGGCAGACAGGGACTCGTTTCATTGAGGGCTTCCTCGCTGACAGAGAGGAGGCTTTCATCCCGTCATTCTGGGTTGGATTTGGATCTAGATCTCAGGGAGGAAAGGACAGCACACATTGAACCAACTGCATTAGCTGATTCCCCTCTCTCCTGGGCCATCCATTGCTCTCTCTTTTCTGCTCACAATTAATTGTCTGGCTCCTTGTGGATTCTTGGACGTTTTAAGTAACATTAAATGAATGTAAAGTGGCCTGTTTGGTAAACGATTGAGGCTTTGGTCACCGGGTCCTGATGCCCCACAATTTTCAATACGAGTAATAGACAAACGGTAACGCACATTTATACATCAAACGAATGTTTCGAAGCACTTTAGCAAAATGCGGCGTTTGAAATGAAGTGAATGTTGCTATGGAGGTAAAGTGTGTGTGTGTGTGTGTGTGTGTGCGCCCCACCCCCCCACCCTCTCGTTTCTCGGTACATGGTGTGACTGTGTGTTTGAGGCATTGTTCACTGAGGCACCACAGTTTTCAATACAAGGAGCAGATTATAAGGAGCAGTAGCTCCTGGATCATAGCTTCGCCAGCAAAACACGTTCAGTTGCACCACATTACAGTGCATTCTGCAAAGTCTCGACGATGTGATAATGCGCTATATCAAATGCAAGGATTATTATTACGTGTGTAGCCCCCTCTTGCTCTCACATAATAAATACATAATAAACTGTGGAGTCCTGTAGCTCAGTGGTTAGAGCACTCGCTTTGCAAGCGAGAGACCTGAGTTCAATTCCAGGCAGAGGGTGAAACCTTGGGCAAGTTTCCTTACTCCACACAGAGCCTAATAATAATCCCTCCAAAACCAAAAACAATAATAAATTGGTCATTTTCAATCTACGACTGTTTGTGGGACATTGCTGTGCGCAATTGGCTGCCGCGTTCGCCCACAAATATACAGTCAATTCACTTTACAGTGTGTTCTGTGAAGCGCTTTGGGACGTCCTCCCGACGTGAAAAGCGCTATATCAAATGCAAGGATTATTATAGGATTATTAAATAATAATAATTGGTGCATTTCGTAGAGCTGCCTTAACAGTCTCAAAGCGCTTCACAGAATATACTGCAAACTGAATTGACTGTGTATATTGTGAGCGAACTCTCCCTCTCTCGCCTCTCGAACACCGCACCCCTGAGATCAGGATTTTACCGTGCAGTGAACACCAGGCGAAAACGCTCACCGTTACACTGTCTCCCACGGGAGTGAGAGCAACGACTTGCTGTCCCATTGTTCGGGGTTTGCCCTCGTGGGTGGGCCGGCAGTTACATATTTAACACGCGTTAAAGAAACAATTTAGTAGAGAATCACCTCGCACAGCTCAGAGGCCTCTGCACTCCTAGATTACAGCTTCTCACTAATAGTATTTGACAATGTCGGCCTTTAATTGCTTTCCCAGTAGGTTTCTGTTCATTTGATTAGGATAAAATTATCATGGGTTAAATGCATCCCATTCAATTTTTTTTTAAAAAAGCAGTGTTAAATTATGCGTCTGGATTGCAAACTTGTCCCCGTCTAAGAGGAGTGGATCCGCGTTTCGTTACTGATGAATTGTTTGTGTTAGCAACGCCCGGCGTTGAATAACAGGGCTTAAATTGTGAGAGAAACAGCGAAGGATTACTGTGGTTAGCCTGTTACGAAGAGCACAGAGATGAGAAATGGACTCACTTTGTGTCACTGGCACATTTTAGATAGAATCCCAAGAAATCACACAAGTTTTCAGCACAAACAGCAGGGCGGCCCCATAAACTCCTCCCTGGCCTTTCCTCTTCATGAGCCGACCAGTCTAACCCCACTCTCTTGTCTATCATTGCCGTGAAAGACCAATTTAGGCTCAAGAGGCAATATGGACTTGGAAGGGTAGACTAGTGACTAGGGGCAGGAAATCCTTCCACTCAGCTCCTGTTAACGCTGCAAACCAAAGCCCTAATAGGTAGGATGGTCCGAGCTGGACAAGCAATGGGGAAGCTTGCCAGACAGCACTTTCAATGGCAAGTTACATGGTTTTAGCTGGTTAGACTCTAGCAGTTACCCCAATGCACACTCTGAGGTCCCCCAAGATTTGGTTCTTGTCAAACTGCGCCTATTATTTTCCGGAATTGGGTAAGCAGGGTGCGTCCCTCCAGGGAGAGAGTGCACAATCCATTCCAACATCTATCTCTGTAATCTCATGTGTTTGTAGGAATGCATGGAATTCTCAGTTTGGTTTGAATACTCTTAAGCACGGTGATGGGTTCCTGCATGTGTCAGACACTTGGCTGACCATAAAATAAAGAACTTCCTCTACCCTGTAATTTTTATCACTCCTGAATGCACAGACAGTAGAATTAATAATAATAATAACAACAACAACAACAATGATAATAGCTCCTTGAATTGTATTCAAGGAATGGCCTGGCGTGACCTGTGCTGTGGACATTGGAGGAGCCATGTATCTCAACATTTAGGAAGGATCCAAAGGTGTTTCCAGTAGCCAGGCTTCCATCAGCAAATACTGCCCCCATAGTCAATCTAACTATAGGGGTAGTATTTGTGTTCTGCCACTAGATATTAGTGGTTCACTCAGTAAATGAGACATCGGGTGGGGGTTGGGGGGGTTGCACAGAGCATTACTGCTGTACCAGCTAGATTTTTTCCTCGAGTCTATTACTGGAAGCCGGGAAACTGAACAGAGCCTTTGGGAATGGAGATTTACGGGGAATGAATATGCGAGCATCAATCCAGCTGCCTCGACTCCACGGCCCATGATATCACCCCCTCGATGGGAGCCCAGGGATCCGCTCCAATACTCACAGCACCAGCGTGAGGCAAGTCTGAGAACATCACAGTCACTGAGTTACGGGGGTGATCACCAGAGGCAGTTCACCCTGCAGCGCGGATTCTGTCTGTTTCAGTTATTTTCAGAACTTAAATGATTTCCTTCCTCTGCAGAAGTCAAGTCATTAGGATCATAGAATCCTGCAGCGCAGAAGGAGGCCATTCGGCCCATCGTGCCTGTGCCTGCCCTTTGAAATCGAGTTGGAAATGTTATTTTAAAGGGTGTTGTGGGGCCTGATTTGGCAAAACCGTGGCTTGAAATTCACCGAGGAGCTGCAACAGGCTGTCGAGAACATCTCACATGCGTCTATTTAACTACAGAGAAGTCTGTAATTTGTAGGCATCAAGGTTTGATGGCCCATGAAAATGCGGATTGTGCTGCACCTGTCAGATGTCAGATCCTTGTCTCAGCCCAAATGCTTCCTTCATCCACCAGAGGAAAGGAGACACCCCATACTGTTAGCGGCACTGCAAATTAGTGACACATGGTTACATTCCATTAACGCAACTTGGAAACCAAGTTAGGAATTGCAGGACTGATGTTGTTAAAGGAGCAATAATAACCTTGGTATTTAGAAGTGAATTAATATGCTGCCTCCACGCAGCCCCCCCACCCCCACACACACAGATACACATACACAGCACGGAAATGCTGCGGGATTATGTTTATAGTCTTGTGGTGATAAATGAGGCTGCAGTTCTGCTCTGACAGTGAGTAATGTGACAGCACAATCTTAACAGGACGAAGCCAGCTCCCTCTTGAACCAAAAATGATCAGCTGATTCCGAAAGACTGATAGCAGGAACCCTCATTGGCCTTTTCACTCCATATACCTGTCGTAGAACGTGGAGTGGGGGGGGGGGGGATTGGGTAAGGGGGGCAGGTTACAGATTAGCAAAATCCCATCTCTAAACGGGGTAAAGAGGAGCGAGGGCTTGAGGAGGGACTGGAGTGAAAGTATTACTTTGTGAGTCAAGTCTCTCTCTCTCTCTCCCTCGCTCTCGACTGTAATTGGTAAAGAGATCGTGTGCTAAGAGAGTGCGTCACCAGGCCTCCTGTGACAGATTTTAATTTTTTTCGTCCTTCATGGTGATTGCAAAGAGCTTTCTCTGGCTTTGTGTTAGTAATTGAATTCTCTGCTATTGTGCCCCAACACTGAGCTGTGATTGTAATCAACTCTCGCAGAGTTACTGAGCTGCCCAGTTCAGCCCACGCCAACCCATGTCCATGGTATTTGGCGAGGGGTTGGGGGCGGGGGGTGGTGAAGTCCTCACCTGGGGTGTGATCACTTCACTCCCTCACCCACCCGATGGGTTTTCTTTCAGACAGAAACCTTGGGACGTCCTCCCAATGTGAAAGGCGCTACATGAATGCAATTTGCTGTTGTTCTGGTCCCAGATTCGATCCCCGCTGGGTTGCTGATCTCACTCAGGAGAGGAGCAGCAGTTAAGCTACGTTAGACCTCAGTCGTTGGCTTAGGGAGGAGGAAAATCAGCAAGCATTCCCCGCTTTCGATCACCACACAGGAAACATCACCCCCTCCCTCTCCTCCCCGCAGGAATTGGTGTAGTCATCAGGAGAGAACAGGATCCAGGCTCCCTCCCTCCCTCCCTCCTCACTCCCCAGGACAAATAAGCTGTCTACACTCACAGGCCAGGCTCAGATGAAAAGTGGATGCAGAGGGAGGCTGATGACTGTGGATCTGGAGTCCAACCTGAGCCGGTGCCTCAAAGGGAGAGAAAGGGAGAGAGTAATTGGATTTTATATTTCTATGTTCTGTCGTTGGAGGAGCTGTTAATATTGTTGGTTATTATTGATTTATGAATGAAAAAAATGGAAGGATTGTGCAGCTTGTGAAAAAATATCCACCTCGGATTCGCTGCTGTTGGTTTGGTGGGAGATTCCCTAGTGGGACCTCCTCTCTCTGGCACCTTTACTGTCTCCTGGCCTCACTGAGCGAGACTGCTGAAAGAGAGTGGTTTGCTATGTCTGGATACTTTCCTGACTTCTTCACTGAACATCACCCCAGAGCAATGACTTACCATGACCAGGAATTAATGATTAGTTATTATTTATTTATTATTATTTATTTATTAGAAAAGTCTAGCTCTCTTTTATTTAATTTTTTTGTACTTGTTTATTAAAGGGGGAGTGAACAGAGGAACGGGGAATGTTGGGATGTCCTTCCGACGTGAAAGACGCTTAAATAGATGTACTGGGTTGTTGTTAAAGGGGTTGAGGGGGGAATGGGGGAGCGAGTGAGCAGGAGAGCTAGGTTTGACTCCGTGGCTCATGTGGAGAAAACCCCTGAGTGGTTTCCATGCTGTAACACTCTGCTTCTGTGACTGCAACTGTCAAGTGCTCTCTGGGACGCTATCCTGCGTGAGGGGTGCTATATAAATGCAAGTTGTTGTTGTTGACTGCCTCAACTTGTCTCCTTGGATCGTGAGGTTGAAGTGGACGGAGGTGGGGAGGGAGGGATAGTCTGGAACAAGGAAGTGTTTTGGGGGTCGGGGGTTGGGGGTCGGTCAACCGGGTGCCTGACACACACGGAAATGCTTAAGAGCATCCAAACCAAACTGAGAGATCCATACATCCCACTTGCACACAGAAATCCCCGTAGTATAAAGGGTTTTTCTAAAAGGAACCAGACCGATTTGTGGAAATGAAAAGGATTTGAGCTAATTAGGTGAGGAGCAAGATGTGTGGAAAGAAACCTTTTGAGAGTTTGAGTGGGTGACTGGAGAAGCCATTGATCTCACTGCTCCTGACTGGAAGAGGGACAAAGATCCAATTGTTGGTCCAAATTTCATGCAGTTCAAACGGAGTTGCATATTGATCAGTTGAAACAATTATTGGCTTCTATTTCTGCCCTTGAGGCATGCAGGCAATTGGTGTGTTACACAGAATAATAGATAATTGACAGAGGAGCTGGTGAATTGCAAGACGGTTTCTAATCTCGGAGTTTGGAGTAAAAAAGCAACCGGTTTCCAAATGTTAATATTAAGATGGAAATGGGTCCCGCGGGCTAAGACTAAGAGGAATTTGGGGGCCTGTTAGCTTTCCGGAAAACTGGGCACGGTTGTCAGGATCACAGATAATGATAATAACAATCCTTGCATTTGATATAGCGCCTTATCACATCTTCGAGACGTACTCAAAGCGCTTCACAGAATATACTGCGAAGTGAATTGACTGTATATTTTGTGGGCGAAATCGCAGGGGGTATAAATGAGCCCAGAGCCACAATCTGAGGGTTCTGTGTCCCTGGACACACAAACGTGTCAGTACCTTGTGTCTTTTGAAAAGCAAAACGAGTTGCTACTCTAAATAGACTGACGGCAGCTATCTCTGTAGCCACTCTGGCAACGAGAGATCACAGGTGCATTGTACAAGTGTAATACATTTGACCTCAGATAATATCGGGTCAAGCTCCAGTTTTTTGGTTGCAGGTAGATTTGGTGTGTGTTGGTGTTGTGTGTTCGCTCACAGATTTTCAAAGCACTGCTTCAGGCCTTATCCTTAGTATTTTCCAGGATCCTGTATTTTTTTTCCCCCCAGTAAATTTGCCTTTGGTTGCAGTGGAGCATTACAATCTAATCCAACCGTGTCCTTGCCCAAAGCTCGCAATTTCATCCGGTTTTAGGCTGGACCCCACCGTCGCAAAATTCGGATGGTGCAGACTTCCCGGACGCACTTCAAACCAGTCTCAATTTGGAAACTGGTTTCTGTGAAAGTCCTGTGAAAAAGCAGCTTCCAAATTAAGACCCAACTTCACAAATGTACCGCACTTTATGAAATTTTAAGGCAACGACATTGAGGCTAAGACCAGATGGTATTTGGGACCTGTGATGTCCACACACACATACACACTACACACACATAGGGTAGAAGCAGATTCGATAGTAGCTTTCATGAAGGAATTGGATAGGTGGGGGGACTACGGGGTAAGAGCAGGGGAGTGAGACTAGTTGGTAGCTCTTTCAAAGAGCTGGGACGGGCCGAATGCCCTCCTTCTGTGCTGTAAGATTCTATGACTACAACAGGGCAGTAACTGGTCAGGAGGGTAAGGGTGGGGGGGGGTGGGGGCCGACTCCAATTGCATTCCTCACCGCTGCTCGCCCCTCTTCCACCCCCTGCGGTGATCATCAGCTCTGCTGAGCTCCCAGCTGTAAGCACAAAGCAAGCTCGAGGAACATTTCGGCTTTAAATCAAAACCAATCTGATCAAAGTACACGGGCCATTTGGAGCCTGGAATAGCATTTGAATGCATAAATAAGTAAACATCTCCGAGATTGTGCTTTAATAGTTTGTCCACTGAATGTCGTACAATAATTGATATTCTGCTGTGTTTTGCTTTTTTATATAACCGGAAAGACTTTTCACGACGTTGTGATTGTTTTTGATAAAAGCTCGAGAGGGCCTGACTTTCTTTAACCCTTGAAATGCTGATGGCTGGCGTCATGCTGCCACCACAGTGCAAGCTGAGGCTGCAGAACTTTGAGAGAAGTTATTAAAGTGACAGTAATAAGCCTCGCATTTGACGTTGCGCCTTACGAGATCCTG
Organism: Callorhinchus milii; assembly: GCF_018977255.1. NCBI lineage: Eukaryota > Metazoa > Chordata > Chondrichthyes > Chimaeriformes > Callorhinchidae > Callorhinchus > Callorhinchus milii. The sequence goes on along the minus strand of NW_024704765.1, from coordinate 9,131,703 downwards.
GAGACGTCTCAAAGTGCTTCGCAGGAATTACTGTAAAGCGTAGCGACTGTGCATTTTGTAGGCAAACTCGTATTTTTAGAGTATCTTATCGTCAAAGTGGAAGCTACCCTGTGTAAATGCAAGTTGTTGTCGTCGTCGTTGCCGTTGTTGGAGTCAGGTGGTAAGGTTTTACTCTTAAGAGACAGAAAGAAGAACATCTCGGAGCCGGTCAGTGCCTTGGGAAGTCCTCCCGGCGTGAACGGGGCTATACAAATGTTATTTGTTGCCGTTGTCAGGTGAGCTGGTCAGGTGAAGTGGCTTGTAGGGCGGCTTCACCTCTGCCAATGAACAGCTGCCATTTGACCACCTCTGCGCTCGAGCAGAACAAGTCTCTCCAGCGCATCACTGAAGCTTGTAACAGGACCAGAGATGTGACGGGGCGTGAGGACCCGGGCAGGCTTTCCTGTTGCCTCACTCTCTTATACGCAGCACCGTGTTATATGTATTCCAGGCCTGAGCGATCAGCTTCTCAAAGTTACCACAGCAGCGATTGATAGAGCCATCTAGTGGGGGAGATGATGCTTCTCCAGACCTGCCTCGATGGTGAGCAGGCTCCAAGCTTCCACTGTGTCCAAGGTCATTTACTCTCATTTGTGCGCATGTGTGGGGGTCTATTTATCTACATTTATTTATTTTACATATATACACACAGTTAAAACATGCATACGCGCACATTCTCTCTCTCGCTCTCTCACGCCTAACATACACACAACAACAACAACAACAACAAGATTGCATTTATAGAGCGCCTTTCACGTCGGGAGGATGTCCCAAGGCGCAGTTGGGTCGGGACCCGAGCAGGGAAGAAATGGTCGGGGTGAGGGGAGGGAAGGGAGGCAGCGAGGAGGGGGTAGAGAGTCGAGAGGGGAGCTGAAGGCACAGTTGGTAAATTGATGATTGTTTGAAGTCGTGAACTGGCCAGTTTTCAGATTGTTTTGAGTCGATGTCGCTCTATGCCCCAGGCAAGAAGCTGGAGGGCCTTCAGATGCTCCTGGCTGTATGGAGACAGTGTTTTCTGAGCACGTTCTCTCTCCATTTGCACAGAGTCAGGCTTTGATGTGGTTCGTGCCTCTACATTATAATAAGCGGATGTGCATATCAACGAGATGACAGTGCCATCCATCTGACCTTTCTGTAATCAATCAACCAGGGAATCCTGTGATTTCCAGCCCACCCCCCTTCAAACTAGTTCCACAAGGATTAGAAAGGCATTGAGAGTGTTGATGCAAACTAGGGCAAGCTGATGTTAGACATCCCATTGCTCTAACTGAAACAATGGAATTACTTTATGTGTTCACGTAAATCAAATCCCCCCCACCCCCAGCGAGTTTATCCAGTCAGTAACTGAGTCATAGGATCCTGACAAGATCCCATGTTTTATCCTGGTCGGAGCTGAGCTATTGATCTCACCCAGTAAGGCTCCAATTGGCCTTGGTTTAAGGAGGGGGAATGAACCAGATCCCCGTTCTGCTTGTCCTGGTCCCCGGGTGAGGATGGAGCCAGGCTTGGCTGGCCCCCAGCGCCTTGCCAACACTCGCTTTCAAGGCAGAGAGAGGTATAGTTTATTATCTGGCTGTTTAGCAGGGATTGACGTAGAATTGCCAAGGCAATAGGAAAAGTCGTGACTGATGCTGGCTCCGAAATCTCCTCTTCAAAACCCTACTGGCCAAATCCTAATACAATAATCTGTTCATTGGTTCAGTGCCTGGTACATCCACACATCTCAGAGCTTCACAGAATTGCTGTGAAGTGCAATGACTCTTGCGTTCTGCAGGCAAACATGTCAGAGATTTTATGTACAGCAACGTCCCACAAACAGCCAGGAGGAGATTAACCAATTTATCTGGAGGATTGTTGACCAGCATACTGGGAGAAACTCTTTACCAAAGTCCATTAAACAGGCAGACGGGACCTCACCCGAAGGACAATGACAACGGCAAGCTCCCGCACTCGCAGGGTATTCAAAATGTTTACTTACAATATAACAAAATACAAAGATAATAATAATAATCCTTGCATTTGATACAGCGCCTTATCACGTCTTCGAGACGTCTCAAAGCACTTCACAGAATGTACTGTCAAGCGAATTGACTGTGTAGAAGATACACTTAAACAGCGCTTTTCACTTTGGGAGGAAGTCCCAAGGTGCTGTACTTTGATTGAGTAAAAAATGTAGGGCGTTCGGTATCTTGGCCATGGTGTGGGAGGGTGGGGGCGTGATTTGGTCCTGGGAGAGGAGATTATGTTTAAAACTCCTCGGACAGAAAATGCCAAGTCCAAATCCCAGGTCAGTGACTTCGGAGGTTTGTTAGGTATGACTCAGTGTGGAGCCTTCTGCCAGATTGGAGTTAATCCGGTTTAAAAAAACAAGTCCACATAACCTCAGACACCTAGCTCAGTGCCAACTGTAGCAAAGGAAGCTCGCAAATAACAGGAGAAATGATGGTTATAGAAATGCACATTACAGGAAATGTGAAACAGTGCTTAACGTTTTTTAAGAGGAAATTTCCATTTTAATGGGGCCTAGATGCACATTATAGCGTACATGTGCTGACACAGTTGGTTGGATTTAACCCGTTTTAATAGTTGTGCACTGCATTCTTCCACTAAAACATAATTCACTAAAAAATTACCAAATTACAGTAGCGTTGCAGGTTTATTCCCCTTGAACTGTCTTTGTAGTCGCTCCAATACTACACGGAATACTTGCCCAAATTATGGCACTCCTGTGGATTGTCCTTCATTTCAGGTTGGTTTGGGGAATTGTATGCAATTATTCTGTAGTAAAGGCAACACGAGGTAGGGTAGGAAAAACAGAATAATGCAGATAGAAGGCTGTTAGATTTACGAGCTGGCTGAGTTTTACTCCTCCCCTGCTCGCCTGACTGAGAGACACATTTCTATCAGCAACTCTGGTGCCTTTCACAAGCCTCCATTCCTCACGTATCTTCCTGCACCTCAACTGGGAAATCAAAGGCGAGGAGACTTGCGTCTAGCCCGCTCCTGGCTCTTCTTGAATGCATTCAATTTTCACCAAATCCCTTCCCATTCACTCCCAGCGAACACATTCCTAATGGATCAAACCTTCTCCCATTCTTCAACAACAACAACTTGCATTTATACAGCGCCCCTCACACAGGGTAGCATGACGTCAAGCCGGAGGCAGGGGGGAGGTGCCCGTGAGCACAGCCGAAGAGGATGGTTTTCAGGCACGATCTGAAGATGGGGTTGGGGGGGGGTGGGGGGGGCGCAAGGTGGAGGGATGGAGGGAGATCGTTCCAGAGTGTTTCAAGCCGTTGTGGCTGAAAGCACGGCCCATTGTACAGAATTGATAATCCATGCATAACATTTTAATACAAAATTCAAATTGACCATGAAATGTTCCTGGCTTGTCCTTTTGTTCAATCCTAAGTCCAGTCAGCAGTCGAATGTGCAAATTTCAAGTGGAGACAAGAGGGTGTTTCAGAAATGTAATCACTTTTATGTAAAGTGAATGTTTTTGTTGAGTGTTTTGTGCGGTTGTTGATCAGACTGAGTGGCTGAAAGAGTGATTAAAGGCACTGGAAGGTGAGCATTTGCAAGCAAGCTCCATATCCACGGTTTTGAGAACTCCTGATCCGAACAGAATCCTGGTTCAAGTGTGACATTTCTTGGACTTGATCGGGATTTATTGTCAAAAATAACCAGAATTGTCAATTTAGATAAGAGCCTTTCATTTCGAGGGGAGACTAGAGAAATTGGGGCTGTTTTCACTTGAGCAGGGGAAATTGAGAGGAGAATCAAGAGAGATATTCACAGCAATGTGGAGATGGTGGGGGATGGGGAGAGAGGGAAGGGGTAGTGGACTGAAAGGAGATCTCTGTCAAGAGAGAGGGCAAAGGTTCAATGGGCCGAATGGCCTCTTCTTGTGCTGTAGTTCTGAATATTTCCAGTTGAGCAGTCTGTTTTTTTTTAAACCCATTACCCATTGGGAATTCAGACAGATGCTGAAGCTTTAAAACATGTCATGGTTTTTGCAGGAGTTCTAAAAGGTTCTTAGAGGATAAATAGTGAAAGAGTATTCCCACTGCTTGGTGAATGGGTGACGTTAGGAATCAGCTCAGAACCCATCACTGGAAGAGTTGGGTTGGTATATGGAGGTTTAGAAGACTTTTATAATATACACAGAGGGTTATTAGAACACAAAATGCCTTCCCACAAGTGGCTATTAAGGCTGAGCCCATAACGTTTAAAAGGAAATTGGATTAGTACTTGAAGAGAAATAACATGAAAGAGTACCGGGAAAGAGCAGGGAATTGGGATTCGAGTAGTGAGTAAGCTCTGGATGGGCAGCTGTACGTACCATTGTAAGTTCGATGGGCCAAATGGCCTCCTTCTGTGCTGTAATTTCTGTAAGTGTAGGAGTCCATTAACACATGGCAGTGCTGTTAGTGGGAAGCGCTCAATAACTAACAGGGGCAGGAGTCTTGACAGTCTGGCTGTCTGTCCGTCTGTCTCTCTGTCTGTCTCTCTGTCTCGCTCTCATTCTCTCGCCCTGTATCTCAAACCCAGGACTGTGAGACCAGTTCCTTCTCTATTCTCTTGGCTCAGATCCACTGACTAACTCAGCATAGACTATTGTTTCCTGAACAAATGTAGCAAAAGAAAAAGCTGCCTGAGAGATTCAATGACAAATAAAACTCTCCAGTATTCCCAGATTCCCAGAGTGGTTAGCCTGAATCTCTGATTTAAGCTAAAGCTTTTTCTTATATAAAAACAAAACAAAAGATTACTTAAGAGGATAAATGAGAGGTAGAATGTAGAGCAAATAGGCAGCAGGTTCCAAGAAATGGCACGACTAGCATTTGCCCTCCATTTGGGGGTTACCCACCTCACAGCAAATAATAATAATAATAATAATCCTTCATTTGATATAGCGCCTTATCACGTCTTTGAGTCGTGCTTCACAGAATACACTGTAGAGTGCAATGACGGTGTATTTTGTGGGTGAAATGTGACAGCCAATCGCACACAGCAGTGGCCCACAAACAATGGTGGATAGAGTGACCAAATTATTGTCATAAATCTGGTTCTTGGGTCCATATTATCTGCACCCCCCCAGCGTCCTCCCCTCTCCTTTCCTCCTACCCAGAGAGCGGTGGTGCTGTCCATCTTATCCAGAGGCTGATAACCCAGGAGACCCAGTGGAAAGCAGAGGGTCTCCCCGGTGAGAGCAGTGCTGGCTGTCCGTGGGGTGAGAGCGGTGGTGGCTGTCCGTGGGGTGAGAGCGGTGGTGCTGTCCGTGGGGTGAGAGCGGTGGTGCTGTCCATGGGGTGAGAGCGGTGGTGGCTGTCCGTGGGGTGAGAGCGGTGGTGGCTGTCCTTGGGGTGAGAGCGGTGGTGCTGTCCGTGGGGTGAGAGCGGTGGTGCTGTCCGTGGGGGGAGAGCGGTGGTGCTGTCCGTGGGGGGAGAGCGGTGGTGCTGTCCGTGGGGTGAGAGCGGTGGTGGCTGTCCGTGGGGTGAGAGCGGTGGTGCTGTCCGTGGGGGGAGAGCGGTGGTGCTGTCCATGGGGTGAGAGCGGTGGTGCTGTCCGTGGGGGAGAGCGGTGGTGCTGTCCGTGGGGGGAGAGCGGTGGTGCTGTCCGTGGGGGGAGAGCGGTGGTGCTGTCCGTGGGGTGAGAGCGGTGGTGCTGTCCGTGGGGGGAGAGCGGTGGTGCTGTCCGTGGGGTGAGAGCGGTGGTGCTGTCCGTGGGGGGAGAGCGGTGGTGCTGTCCGTGGGGGGGGGGGGGGGAGAGCGGTGGTGCTGTCCGTGGGGGGAGAGCGGTGGTGCTGTCCGTGGGGGAGAGCGGTGGTGCTGTCCGTGGGGGGAGAGCGGTGGTGCTGTCCGTGGGGGGAGAGCGGTGGTGCTGTCCGTGGGGGAGAGCGGTGGTGCTGTCCGTGGGGGGAGAGCGGTGGTGCTGTCCGTGGGGGGAGAGCGGTGGTGCTGTCCGTGGGGGGAGAGCGGTGGTGCTGTCCGTGGGGGGAGAGCGGTGGTGCTGTCCGTGGGGGGAGAGCGGTGGTGCTGTCCGTGGGGGAGAGCGGTGGTGCTGTCCGTGGGGGAGAGCGGTGGTGCTGTCCGTGGGGGAGAGCGGTGGTGCTGTCCGTGGGGGGAGAGCGGTGGTGCTGTCCGTGGGGGGAGAGCGGTGGTGCTGTCCGTGGTGCTGACTGCACCTCCGCACTATGTCTTGTACTGTACCTTTATTTCCGCCGCGATGCCACCAAGTGGCAGAAAGCGGGATCTGCAGCTGGAGACACTGCGCTCGTGCAGTTGAACGCGTGGACTGGTCCTGACACCCCTTCACACACAGTGTTTGTTGCTCTCGTGATGTAAACGGACTTTATCGAACACCGGTTAGTGAAACCCAGCATTGTCGCCGCGTAAGGTGACCGGCTTCTCCTCCGCGCCCGGTCCATTTGGTGCTTTTGATCTCGGAAAATCTTTGAAGGTTCATTTTTGTTGTGAAGTTGAGTTTCTCGTTCCGCCTTTGATGGACGTTTGTTAAAATGGGGTCAGTCGCCTCAAACTCAGCCCGGTCCAGTTTGACGTGTTGGTTTGCTCAGGGCTTTGATAGATCTGATGCCAGTTATAAAAATAACTCCGAAGTACAGCACTAACAAGGTGGGAAGGGAACCATTTTTAATGCTCTCAAAAAGTCAAGTGGCTTTCCAGATATAACGATAAAATACTAATAATACTTGCTTAGATACACACAAACAGTATATGGCTAGATATATATAAGTTGCAACGATAGATACGAATAGAAGATTATAGTTTAGATATAGACAATAGGGTTATACGGATATATACAGAAGTTTATATGAATACATACAGAAGTGATTAAACACAGTGTGGAATCAGATTCTTTCTGAACTGTCTGTGTGATGGAAATCTCATTTGTGGAATGCAATCACAGATGAATAATCTGCTGGCGAGGCTGGAGAGATGATGCTGGGGTTTTGCTTGATTGCATTTGGGGATCAGGGAGAAAGTTTGCAGAAGCTTCCTCGGGATTGAATTGGGTAGCATTCGAGTGGGAGTAAATTATGCATAGTCTGAGTGAGGAGTGGGCTCAATGCACAAATGCCTTTTCTTTGTTGACTTTTTTTTAATGTTCTTTCGCACCTCTGGATCACTTCAGCCTGCTTCACAATTCGCCATGTGATAACCTGGGAGTTTCCTTCTCTTAATCGCCTTTTCTTTCCATTTTACACTCATTACAGGACTGACAGCCTGCAGGCGGCAACCACACTTTAAGTTGTGGTTCGGGGCTTTTTAAGGGGCTGTGATGGACAATTATACCCCGTCTGGTTTTGGGGTACGGGGTTGAGGGGTGGGGTGGGGGGAGCGGGGGGAACAGCTTGGTGAGGAGGGACCAAAATCTGGGGTGCACGTTGTGATTTCTCCCTGCTTCAGGAATGCCAGGGTCTGATTGTAGAATTGTTCCTGCTTTTAACACCGCACATCGGGGTTTGTGCTCGCAGGCTGTGCCGATATTTGTTTTCCTGGCTGACATTTCTCCAGATGAATGGTCATTTCCCCATTCAAAACACACAGTCAATTCACTTAACAATATCTTCTGATAAAGCCTTCTACCAAATGCAAGGATTATTATAATTCATGGGACTAGCTGCGTGCAAATTGGCTGCGGGGTTTGCCTAAAATACACAGTCACTACACCTGACAGCAATTCTCTGTAAAGTGCTTAGACACATCTTGAGGTTGACAGCGCCGGATCAATGCTAGGACTATTGCTTTATTTTGGTGCTTTTTTTTCCCTGTTGCTTTGTAAGCTTTAGCAATGCCCAGCCGCTGTGTGGAGGCATGCGAGTGTGTAGTTCCAAGCTGCTCAGGGTATTCGCGATTATGACACTTGTGTGGCGGTATGAATCATGTAACAAATAATACTATTACATGATTTATGACCTCCTCAATTCCTGCTGGTGTCGTTTTATGTGCGTGAAGCCCTAGGAGTTGTATCCTAATGATGTTCAAGCCTCGTGACTGAATTGAAACACATGAGGTGCCTCTACCTCCAAGCTATAGCAAGGATCTCCGAGCTCCAACACACCTCATGTCTTTCCCACATCAGCGCCCAAGCTTCACTGGCTAGGACACTGGGACATGCTTAAGAAGCGTCTTGACACTATAATGGGAGGGGTGGGATTCTCTAATCGTCTTGTGAGATGGGAACAGGCATTGAAAAGGGAATTCAATAGATGCTTCAAAGACAGTGAAATGAAAGACTGCACAGTGACAGGAGAGAGAGAGGGGGATTAGACTGACTCGTGGAGAAATCACACCCAAGGTGACTTGCTGGACTGAATGGGTTGTCTGTGTCTGTAACATCCTGCGATCGGATCCAGAGAGAATGCCCTGCAGGAGCCTGAGTAACGGCTGCTTGTACGCCTCTCGATACTTCGTTTTGATGCTAAATACTGTGCACCCTCTCAGAGGGCATCTTTATGTGGGTTTAATTTTGTAATTATTGTCGCAACAGATGCTCCCGCAGTGTGGAGCGCTGCCTGGAAATCCTCCCGACGTGCTTTCTGCAGGGTAGGAAAGAGCTCTGGGGGTTGGGGGTGGGGGCTGGAGGGGAGAGAACTTCTACAGGCAAACACCCCCCCCCCCACCAAACAATTACAGCTCTGAACTGTCCTCAGTGACGCTGGTGCATTGTTTGCGGCTCATGGGAGAAGGGTATATATATATATATATATATATATATATATGGGTTTGAAAGAGTGGCACAATAGGCTCTTTGTCGTGGAACTGAAAATCAGTTGTTGTCCTGAACGCACGAGTCCTGTGTTTGTGCAGAATTATTTTCTTTTTGTTGCTGATCAGAATGTCTAACGACACATTGTGGACGTCACACCTCCTTCTCTAGATTTATGCATTAGCCCATCAATCAATCTTACTGTGCGACTCACAGTAGCCTGAGCCTGACTTAGTTAGCAGCACTCTCACCCCTCAGTCGGAAGGGTGTTTTTTTTTCAACTCCCCTTCCACCCCACAGGCTGACCCTCCTGTGCAGTACTGGGGGGGTGTTGGTGAGCAGTGTATTGTCGGAAACGCCGTCCTTCAGATGACATGTTAAAATGAAGTGCCCTGACCAACAATCGCTCCTCCAGATAAATTGTTTGATCACTTCACGGCTATAAGTGGGATCTTGTTGTGTACAAAATGGCTGTCATATTTTCCTACGTAACATGAGTGTATGTGACGGCTCTGCAGGAAAGAGCTTTGAGACGTTTTTGATGTGATAAAGAAGTTGCAGAATTTCTTTCTGGAAGTCCTTTCCGTCGATGCCAACGCTTGGATCCACTGGAAGCCTCTGGACGTTTCTTAGCACCTTTTGTACTCTCACTTTCCCAGAAACTGAATGTTATTCAGCAGTGAGCCGACTGCCTGACATCCACATGTGTGTTAGAAGCTCTGGTGCAGTGCGTATGGCTGGCGTTGTGCAGATGGTTTGTAGATACTGTATGTTTGCAGTCATGTAAGCGCTCTGAGACGCTACCCCAAGCGAAGACTGCTATATAAATGCAAGTTGCTGTTGTTCTGTCATTCCCGTCACTTTGCTCTGGGAATCAATGGGTCGGAAAGGAAATACAAATTGCCCTTCAGTCCTCACAAACCCCATACTCAACTTGTCTACCTCTGGGAAAAATGGGCATACACGGAATCCATTCCTAAAGGTAAGGATCCCATGCGTTAATAATAATAATCCTTGCATTTGATCTAGCACCTTATCACGTCTTTGAGACGTCTCAAAGCGCTTCACAGAATAATAATAATAATAATCCTTGCATTTGATATAGCGCTTTTCACGTCGGGAGGACGTCCCAAAGCGCTTCACAGAACACACTGTAAAGTGAATTGACTGTATATTTGTGGGCGAATGCGGCAGCCAATTGCGCACAGCAATGTCCCACAAACAGTCGTAGATTGAGTTACCAATTTTTTTTACAAGCCATGGAAATGTGTCGATGTGGTAAGCATCCCGTGCTGGGAATATTCTGTCAGTGCTTGCCAGGCTTCCCAGCGTGAGAATGAAATCCTGAAGCTAACAGGCTGAGATAGAGGAGGGGGGGTATGGGGTGAGGCGGGAAGGAGTGGGGAGGGGGCACTCTGCCATAACCAAACCTCACCATGTCCTCCGGACTGGCTCCGAGCCCACCTACACCAAAGTGGTGAGAGAATGAACTCCAGTGTGGTTTGTTGGTTGGCAATCTTGTTAATGCACTTATCTCTCTGGAAGGAGAAACCAGGGGGAATGGGAGTTACCGCAAGGCGAAGTGCGGTGATTGTGAATAGGCTGTGATAATTCTGCCTAAATGGGGAAGAGGGAGGGGGAGGGGGAGAAGGGGGAGGGGGGGGAGCTTAACATATTAATAAATGAACTGATTAATGAACAGGCTCGAAAATATCTTCTGTTTCCTCCGATAACACTAACTCTAGGTAATAGATCTTGTGAAGTATTCTGCTTTCATTAGAAGAATACTGCGCGCGGGAATCTCGTAGAGGGCAGGACCCTGTTTTATTTATTGATGAGAAGTGAATGCCGGAGCAAAATTAGCCTGAAAAAAAGCCTGTTCCTGGCATCTTTCTCCCTCTTCTACATAAAAGTAAAAGAACAAACCTCCCTCCAGCAGTTCGTTTGTGATAGTTGATAGTGCGCACATTCATCCTCTGTAGCCTGCTATCCATAGCCAGAAGAGTTTGTACCACAATCATCGCAGACAGTACAAAGCTGATCAGGCTAAAATGCAAGGCACTCACAGAAAGCAACAACAAAACCGGTTTTTTTACTTTGATAACGGTATTCTCTGAAGAGCTGAAAAATTATACAGCAGATTGATTGTTCTTCTGCATAAAATATTCATGATATTTTAAAGATTAGAACGGATCCCACTGCCTGTTAGACCTGTGTTGCCTTTCGTCGACGTAAGCTTTCACACCACGAGCGCTCTTTCAAACCTTTACTCTCAGCGTTTAACGAGATCAGCTCAAAACGCCAAATTAACGCTCAACTGGGACTCGCTCTGATACGTACATCGTAAGGCTTACATCTCGCTTTACAGCATGTCAGCTTGGCTCAGTTGGCCGTGCCCTTGCCTGTGTGTCAGAGGGTCTCATGTGTTCCAGCACACAGCACTGGGGGCAGGGGGTGTGGGGGGGCGAAACTTCAAACCAAGAGACCATCAGCTGTACGGGTGGATGGTAAAGATCCTGCGACTCTACTGGAAAAGAGAAGGGAGTGGTGTCCTGGTGGACCTTTCTCAGGTTAAAATGGGGAATTTACTAAATCATAAAATAGTAATAAATTATAATAATCCTGGCATTTGTCCGTGGCGGCCGTTAGGCGCGTATAGATTGTGAGTTTAAGCCTAGATTTCCGATGTTAGATTTCAACCCACAGCGTTGTGAAGCAGAGGCGAGAACACTGGGCCAGGCAGCTCAGAGTTCCGTCAGTTTGAGCTGCAACTCCAGCTGCTTCTCACTGAAGTTCATTGCTAAACATCAAAGGACTTTAGCTAGCACCCACAACGTCTCAGAGACCTCCGGTCCCTTCCCTCCCCTTCTCCATCTCGAGTTTATTTTACTGATCTCTGTGCTTTGCATGTGGTTCGGAGGAAATGGTGATACAGTACATTAGACCTTTGATGAGCTGAAATGACTTAAAAGTCCCTGGATGCCGCCTGTTGATGTAGATCACTACTTAAGACCCAGTTCTGTGAATAAAAGTCTGTTCAAATAAGACTTTGAAAAGAAGCCTTGTTCTCCCCAGTGACCTGCTGTATCAACTCAATGCGCCTCAGGTACATAAAACTCCGAACCAGCCAGACGGGCGAGTTATTCCTTCAAACGGCTCTAGATTTAGAGGGATGGACCCATGACGATTGGTACCAGGAGCGAGGCGAACCCTTCCAGCCGCAATTCACGTCCCAGGAATAGGCAGGGCTCACTGCTGAGCTGCCTCCCTGCAAATAATAAGCGCGAGAAAAAAAAAAGCTTTGCGTTATTATAGCACCTTTTACGTGAAAAAGTCTCAAAGCGCTTCAAAGTAACGTTCGCCTGCAAATATACAACAACAACGTATTGCATTTATGCAGTGAGTTTCACTCCACCCTTCAGTAAATCCTGTGAAACGCTTTGAGACATTCCAACCGATAAGCAGCCAGTAAGTTGCTGCATCAAATGTAGCAACAACAATAATTTGCATTTATAGAGCACCTTTCACCCAGGGTGCTCTGTAAATGCCACTCGGAGCGCTTGGTAAGGATTTGGTATCTTTGTTCTTTCTTAGGCAAACTTGGCAAGGAGCTTTGAGATGGGATGGCAGAGGGAGGGAGGCAAGGAACCTCTGAGGCAATACTGCACATATTGGGGTGTGGTGCCATATCACACTCTTTCCTTCCTCCCTTCTCTCCCCTTTCACTCCCTCCCCTCCATCCCCTCCCCTTCCTCTGTCCCTCTCCCTCCTTCCTTCCTCTTGTAATGTAACTGCATTGAGTAGCTTTCCACACACACGTTTACCAAATAGAATGGTTTGTATG